>NW_027466141.1:15000-157500 GCF_046127955.1 Nelusetta ayraudi | reverse complement strand
CTGCTACTTCCTGTTGCTTCCTGCTACTTTCTGTTACTTCCTGCTACTTTCTGTTACTTCCTGTTACTTCCTGCTACTTCCTGTTACTTCCTGCTACTTCCTGCTACTTTCTGTTACTTCCTGTTGCTTCCTGCTACTTCCTGTTGCTTCCTGCTACTTCCTGCTACTTCCTGTTGCTTCCTGCTACTTCCTGCTACTTCCTGTTGCTTCCTGCTACTTTCTGTTGCTTCCTGCTACTTCCTGTTACTTCCTGCTACTTCCTGCTACTTTCTGTTGCTTCCTGCTACTTTCTGTTACTTCCTGTTGCTTCCTGCTACTTCCTGTTGCTTCCTGCTACTTCCTGCTACTTCCTGTTGCTTCCTGTTACTTCCTGTTGCTTCCTGCTACTTCCTGTTACTTCCTGTTGCTTCCTGCTACTTCCTGTTGCTTCCTGCTACTTCCTGTTACTTCCTGCTACTTCCTGTTGCTTCCTGCTACTTCCTGTTGCTTCCTGCTACTTGCTGTTGCTTCCTGTTGCACAAACTCTGTGGGGTCTCCTGTTGTCTTCTGGATCTTCCGGCTGGGATTCCGTCTTTTACTCATGAATTGTCCTCGGCCGGAATGTAGCGATGATTAGAATGAAGCGAATCTCGCTGGAATTTCTCTCGGACGTATCGAAAAATGAGTGGAAGAAATAAAAGGAGGAGGAGAAAAGACCAGGCTGGGCTTCCACCACTGGGATCCTGTGTAAGATGGGGGAGAAGGGGCGGAGATTTGGATGGACGGGAATCGTTCCATTGTGAAGTGAATCTGATTGTGAATCAGATTCATCTTTGTTGGCTCCGCCCCTTTCCACCTTTACCTCCTTCACCTTCGTCAGTCCGTTCTGCTCCTCTGACTTCGACCGTCCAGCGCCGCCACCTTCGCACAGGTCTACGGCAGGAATTCCACCACCTGTGCTCGGCAACAGGCATCTTCCTGCCGTCGTTCCGCCGGAATTTCCTGCATTAAATCACATCTGGTTCAGCGGGATTTAAGCAGCTTCTTTTTTTTTTTTCTTTTCTTTCCTTTAACCGAATGTAAAGCAGGTGGTCAAAACAAATTGCACAAAGAGAGCAAACCGGAAATGGGCATCAAGAATCCAACCCGAGAGGAAGTGCCGAGGTGGGAATGAAAATTTCCCCTCTGATGTGAAGCAGAGTTTGATTAAAACGCAGCACGGATGTCTTTCTGCCGCACATCCTCCCAAATCAGACTAAAGAAACAACGCTGCACCCGCAGCATATGGCCGGCGCCGCTGCCGTACAGCAGGGTTTTTTTTTTTATACAATTTTTTTTCCCTTTTTTTTTTCCTCGTAAATTATTTTTGAAAAACTTTTTCCGTGATGTGATGGCAGCTGAGCTGCGAAACCAAACAGCTGTCTGGTGGAGGAGAGCGGCAGACTCTGAGATTTGCAAGTCGAGTCGTGAGCCAGTTTCAGTCTTGAGCACACACACACACACACACACACACACACACACACACACACACTGATGAGCTCAAATTGGACTTGGTGAACATTTGCGCTCCCTCGTCCAGAAAAGAGTGACGGTTCCTCCGCTAACGCTGAGGACTTGCGTCGTCCCACCTGGACCTACCTCTATTATTACTGAGTCTCTTCTTCTTCTTCTTCTTCGTCGTCTTCTTCTTCGTCTTCTTCTTCTTCTTCTTCTTCTTCTTCTTCTTCCTTTTTAAAATGCAGCAGTGAAACACTGAGGCTGTTGCTGTTGCGCAGGAAGAAAAGCTGCTCCTTGGTTCACAGTCACGCGCTTGTTCATGTCGTTATTTATAAATATACGGGCTTCTTGGCGGGGAGGGCATTAGAAGTAGCGAGTACGTGCACGTTACAGCCGTCATGTTGCTAAGAAACGGGTGTGATGGATGGATGGTGGCGTCCAGGAGAATCTCTTTGATGTCATTCTGTAGAAATAAATCTTTCCGCCTTTTTCGTGCTCTCGGGTTTAAACTCGTGCTCAGTCACGTAGCGGCAGGGCCGTGATTTTCCCCCATTGAGTAAATTAACCGGTGACCGGGATGCTGCTGAGTCATGTGACTCCATGACAACAGAGCAGCGCCACGCAGGAAGAGAAGGCAGAGGAGAAGGAGGAGGAGGAGGAGGAGGAGGAGCAGCAGGAGGAGGGGGGGGGGTGAGGAGGAGAAGGAGGTGCAAAGTGTGCAGTGGAAGCTGCGGAGGCGGCGGCATTTGGAACGGATCCAAAGATCTCGCCGCCCCGATTTGATACCAAGACCAGCTTTTCCGAAATGTGAACCGATCCAGTCAAACAAGCCAATCACTTTCCTCTAAGCCTGTTCAATCAGCCTGGTGGAGTCAAGGTAACCATCCCTGCTGTGTGTGGCCACGGACTCGTTTTCGCTCCAAAAGAACTTTGGACAGTTTTTTTCTTTTTTTTGTTTTTGTCTCCCGAATCGCCTCGAAACCGTTTGCTGTTGCGTCGTTAGTTAGAGTTGAGTCATCTGGAGCTGGACGGGAAGACCCGCCCACCCGACGGCTCAAGCAAAGAGTGGGCGGGCAACTCAAGGGCTGTGTCTCAGTCCAGGCTCTGCATCCTTCAGCGCATGCATTTGAAAGGAAGTTGCGTCATAGCACTGCGTGAAGGCTCCTCCCACTTCCCAAAAGTCAGAAGGACGCTCCAAATGCACCCTGGGAATGCGTCCTACTGTCAGCCCATTCCAAGGCTGCACCGCTACTATCCTTCACCTCCTTCTGTATCCCAGGATGCTTTGCCTGCTGCTGCAAAGCATCCTGGGATCCTGGGAAGTCGGATGAAATTAGCGCCATCTACTGGCAAAGACACCACGTATAAATTGAAGTATTGAAATTTCACATCAAATCTTCAGTTTTTAACGCAGGGTTTTTACTGATTTGAACATCCAACGCCATCGTTAGATGGTGAACCAATGGTTAGCTTGATGCTATGAAAACCTCACTTCCTGGGTTGGCCAGCAGGAGGGAACGGCGGTGACGCAACCAGGAAATACGCCCAAGGCTAGACCGTCCCGTGTGGTTACCGGGGAGGCGGGGTTTAGGTCGGTCCTTCTAGGCCGCGTCCTTGGAGGACGCTTCCTTCCAAGGATGCAGACCCAGAATTGAGACACAGCCCAGGTGTGTGTGTGTGTGTGTGTGTGTGTGTGTGTGTGTGTGTGTGTGTGTGTGTGTGTGTGTGTGTGTGTGTGTGTGTGTGTGTGTGAGAAATGCCACCTCTCGCCTCCAGTAAACAGCCCCCACCTCATGCAGAGCAATCAGCAAGCTGATTTATCGATGGTGTGCGACAATCTGCCCGGCAGGGAAACGACTATTGCGGGTCCTGCAGCCGCTGTGGCTCGCCGGCTCCCCCGCAGGGCGCCCGCCACCATGTCACAGCCCATTGAGGCGCACTCGATAAGTCGGCGTTCTCCGCTGCTGCCGCTTTCCATAGCGTTCTCGTGGCAGACATAAAAAATAAATAAAAATCTCACTTGGTTTTGTCAGCTGCGTGAGTTACACACACCCCCTCCAGGGTTCGTGCTCCGAACTGGGCCTTTTGTTGTTGCGCGACGTCGCCGCCTGACAGTCAGATGGCAGCTGAGAACAGCGACGAGCGGCGAGGCGAGACGACTGCGGGCCGGAATCCTGGTACTTTCTGCCTGAAAGTGACTCACTGGCCTTATTAATTATAGAAGCGCCTCCAACCATCGGGCCAGCGGAGTTGTTTCCAGCCAAAACCGTTTGCAGATGTCTGCGAGTATAAACACTGCGATGAATAGCTGCTACAAATATGAAACAGGCGCGTGCGTGCGCGCGCGCACACGCACGTGCACGCGCACGGATGCCGCAAAAACACGCGCACACGCACCCACATTCCCAGATCGCACCGGTGCGTTTTCATCCTCAACCTGTGGCGACGAAGCTTTTCCGGGTTCCGTGGCGGCTCTGATTCTGACCCCTGACCGGCTCCCTCTGCAGGCCGACGGCGGCGGCTCATTATCGCGGCGTGTGGAGACTGTGCCGCAGTGGAGCGCCGCTCATTAATACACGCCACGCTGATGAATGTTTATATTAACGGCACACTGAGTGACTTGTGCCGCTGAACTCGGGGCTATTCATCACTCGGTGCACTTTTACGCACGTCTTTTTAGCTGCTTGTTTTTTTTTCCTTCTCCGTTTTTTAATGGCCCGGGCTTCACTTCGCTTCACTTTGCTCCACTTTACTTTTTTTTTTTTTTTGGGTTGCCAGGATTCTCTTGACAGAGTCATTTTAAGTGGCGGGGAAGTGCTAATTTAAAATGCTGGTTGAGTGACAGGCTGGGAACAAAAGGCTAGCGTTTAGCGGCTAAAGAGGCGGATATCGCGATTAGCCGCCGCTGACGCCGCGCTGCTTAATGTGTAAATTGATGAACCGGCCAGACGGAGGGAAGCTGTTTGCTCATGCAGATACTCGAGACATTGGCGTTGGGTTTCTACGGAAAATAAGAAGGAGCAGGAAGGGACGGTGGGGAGAATCCTTGTAGTCGTAAACACTGTTCTTTGCAAGAGTGGTTTCCAGAAGGACGTTGACTCCAGGGAAAAGTGTGAAAGAGTAAAATAACCGCGCTGACTCGCGCACACACACACACACACACACACACACACACACACTAACACTGGTTTGCAAACATTTGGGCCACCTTTTCTAAAAAAAAAACTTGCGAAAAAATGTATAAACCATCACATTGAAACTCCTCCCACTTGGTTGCAGATCAAACTGGAGCACGTCCCAGATTGTATGAGAGAGGTGTTTGACAGTAGTTTAAGTTTCACTGCAAAAAAAAAAAAAAAAATGCAGCGAAAACCAGTTGATCGAATGCTGCTCCGTTCCGTCCAACCCCCGAGGGATGGTGTGTCACACGGCGACTCGCTGCTGTCGCAGGAATTTAGTCAGAAATCGCTTGGTGGAAAAAAAACCCTGCAGCCCAAATTAAAACAAATGAAACCAACAATTAAAGAAATAAATGGCTCAGCCATTCCCGGCAGTTGACGCTCACTGTTGCTCCGCCTTCAAATAGCCACATGTTGTCGTCGTCGTTATCTTCATTTTAAGGCCAATGTCAACTCAACACAATCGGCGCCTTGGCCTCAGACACACACACACACACACACACACACACACACACACACACACACACACACACGCACCACACACACACACACACACACACACACACACACTCTGACTCATGTCCTGTAAACTTCTAACAGACTCTGTAAAGCGTCTCCTCAGGGGAGGCAGGCTAAGAGGCCGGTGACGATCAAAGCCAGCAGGCGAGGGAGGAGTGGTGGGCGGGGCCTCCACTGCCGCCGCTGCCAGCTGACCCTCGTTCCCTCTGGCACCTGCCGCAGCAGTGGAGCCGGCACACGGCGGCGTAGCCAGCTGTGAGGCTTTGTTGACCCCCAGTGACCCCGGCTCGTCTTCATCTTCCCCCCCCCGACGATGATATTTCACTCACTCACTCCGGCTGCCAGTCAGCTCGCGGCTCCCTCGACGGCCGGACAGACGGACAGCCAGATAACAGCGAGGAGCTGCGGAGGACGAGGGTGTTTTTTTTTTTTTTTTTTTTCTGTCTTAATAATAATGCGGCGCTTGGTGCCAGTTTGCCTGGAGGCTCTGAACAACAGTGGTGACTGACTTGTCTGCGAGCTCCTCTGGATGAACTGTGGAGCAACAGACTGTGGCTGTGTGACAGACGAGCAGGCAGACAGGCAGGCAGGCAGGCAGACAGACACACACGCAGCAGTGTGATGTTGCTGTGTGTGCACCGGGGTTTTATTCTGCGAGGCGATAACAGAAATATGTCCGGATTAAGTGCACATCTGCTCCTAAAAATGGACAATAACAGCGAGCTCTGCTGCACAATTTATGGAGGTATGTCGACGTTGAAAGAAAGAAAGAAAGAAAAAAGAACAGATACGAAATCTGCTTCGAATCTGGCCTTGTGTTTTTTTGCGCGTACGGCTGTAAATTAGAGGGCTGGTGCATTAAAAAGAAGAAGAAAAAAAAGAAGAAAATATATTCAACAACACAATGTTCTGTCAGGGCTCCTTTAAATTCGTGCATTTGTCTCATCCATCTTTTACCCCCTTTTTAATTCTGGCCCCAGCCTCCCGGTCACATGACATCACCCAGTTGTTAAGTGAAACCTGAAGTGGCTGAACTGGCTGCAGTGGAGGACCTGCTCCGACTGCCTGCCGCTCGGCTGATTCTCCTCGTTGCCCCGGCGCTCTTCCACTCAGCAGGAGGTCGCTTTGTTTTTCCGCTCGACGTTCACAGCGCGGTGCGTCTCCGAGCAGGCGAAGGAGAGAAGCGGCGAGCTCGGCGGCGGCTCCCGACATCTGTCTCTGGAGAAGCTTCCCCTCTCGCTCGCCCTCTCGCCCTCTCTCTCCCCCTGTTGCCGTGTTTCACAGCCCGAGCAGAACCAGCTGGAGCGCTGGCAGCCCCGCTGCACCTGCAACATTATTGTTCCCGTAATGAAAAGCGCTGCGGCTCCGCAGGGAGAGCTCCGCCGTGTCTTCTGGCACGCAGACCTGCAGATTTACAAGAGCGCCGCACCGCCGGGGCTAAATCATTGCTTGGATGGGGCGTCCGCGGCTTGGCGGCCGCGGCGGGTGGCTAATTGTGCAAAAAAAAAAAAAAAGAAAAAGAAGAAAAAAAAGAATCTTCTGCAACAGCCTCGTTGGTCTGGAGAGCTTCTCCTCCAGCTGTTGCTGTGGGTTTTTTTTTTTGTTTTTTTTGCGTCTATTTTAATTTTTTTTTCTCATGGCGAACGTGAAAATGTCTCCCCCGTGAGGCCCCGGAGGGCCCCAAACATTAATCACGTGTGTCACCGAGCTTCCCAGTTGTAGGAACTTGGCTCCGAGTTGGAGGGAATCCAAGCTTTGAGTCAGAGAGAAGCCATGTGGGGGGAAAAAACAAAAAAGAAAAAAAAAGTTGTTGTGTCTCAGCTCGGTGGGAACGAGAGAGGCAAGGCGAGAGGGGCCGTTGGGGCGGGGGGTGGGGGTTTCGGGGGGGTAAGTGGAGGGATACGTTGCTCTACTCGGCTTCAGCGTCCCGGATGACGTGCCGAAAATCTTTACGAGTGAATAAACGGGAGGTGAGTGGCGCTGATGACGGGTTTGCACGCCTCAGCAAACTCTCCACACATTAAAGAGCAGCGGAGCTCCAGCAGCAGCAGCAGCAGCAGCAGCAGCAGCAGCAGCAGCAGCAGCTGGAAAAGTTGACGCCCCGCAGGAAAACTTCCAGCGCGCCGCCGTAGCTGTAGCTCATGCATATTTTCTTTCCGGAGGGCGGCATTGATTGTGGAAATCCAATAGACGGGCCGGCGCTCCTCGGGGCTCGTCTCTCATTAGCACGGCCAGCGGCCTTCGCTTGATATTCATGGGTGAATATTATGGGAAGATAAATTGCTTAATCTTGCGCTTTTATCGAGCCGCGTCGTGTCCGGCCAGACGCCCCCCCGCCCCCGCCAACACCCAACATCCTGTGGCTGTGGTTGATGGAATGATGGATTAGGAATTAGCCGGCGATGGAATTTGGCTGGGACGCGATCGAAGTCCATTGCTCGTGATTTATATGCAAAATGACTCCAGAACGTCCTGACGGTGCGTTTTTCCCTCCCGGCCGCTCGCTTATTATTACAATATGTGTTAAGAGTGGAGCGTGTTGATCTTTGAAAGGGGCGGGTCAATAGTGACTTAAGGAGTTTTTTTTTTCCTTTCCCATTCTTCCGTCCGTCCGTCCGTCCGTCCGTGTCATTCATGGGAAAGTGATGAAGCAGGGATGGCTGAAAGGTCAGAGGTCAAAGCTCAACCAAGCGAATCAAGCAAATTTTTACTCGGAGATGAGGGAGAAGAATTTTCAAGTGCGTGAACGTTGATAAGAGAGTTCGGCTTCAGACACCAGCAGCCTTATTTTCAGAGATGAAATGGCTCCTCTCAAAGGAAACCGAGACTTTGGTTTTTTTTTTAGATGAGAAGATTCACTGAGGATTTTTATTTTTTTTTGGCAAGTTCTGCTTTGTCAAAATTCCAAAAATCTCTCTCTCAAAAAAAAAAAGAGTTGTGAGGCAGTGATGCATTGTGGGACTGTCATTCAAATGATTGCACACCGGAGCCCACAATCGGAGAGGTTCTTGCGAGCGTGCAAGTGTTGTTGTTGGTCAAAGCGGTGACGCTGCTGTTGTTGAATTCTTTGTGGTTTACCGAAATGACAACAACTTAACAACAGAAATTAAACACTCACAAATGAAGACTTGGAACACCGGCGGTGATTTACTCCAGAACTATTTATTTCTTTTTTTTGGGCGGGGGATAACTGTGGAAAAATGCACTTTATCACCACAAAGTGATTTCTGGAGGTTTTTTTTTTTTACTGTGGAGCACATCAGGACGATGAATTAGTCTCTCTTAAAACTCAACTATTGCTGCCAAGATCAAGCAAAATAAAACAAAAAAACCAAACGCACACACCCCCCCCAAAAAAAACAAAACAACCCTTCCCTCTTGGAAGGCAGAAACCTCCTGCAGAAGGAAATCACACACACACACACGTGAAGTTCAGTCTGAAAATACATGCATACATATTTTTGCATCACTCTTTCACTCTTAACCAGCAGCTTATGTTGTAATGGAGAGAAAAGTGAAAAAACACTGCCCTGGTGTTGTTGTTGTTGGAGGAGGAAGAGGAAGAGGGGGGGTGAAATTCTCCCGGTTCAATATCTCATCCTGATGGGGTCTGGCGGTGTTAGCGCAGCGTTTATTATTATTATTATTATTGTTATTATTATTATTATTATTATTATTATTGTTATTGTTATTGTTATTATTATCATGTGGCTGCTGTGAAAGGACGCGTCTGCGAGGGCGAGCGAGGGGCCACAGAAGAGAAAGGAAGGAGACCAACACACACACGCAAACAAACAAACAAACAAACAAACAGGAGGCCGACAACATGAGGAAGCCATCAAACTGAGGCGTGACTCATCCGAGCTGATTAAACCTGAAATGCCCGCCACCTGTTATATTTTTTGTTTGTTTGTTTGTTTTAAATAACACGACCAACACCGGCAGACGTCTGTGAAGCCTCACCAGACCTGCTCGCACGCCGCCGCCGCCACCGCCACCGCCGCCGCCGCCGCGCAAACATCCTGGCGTCCACGAGGGAGGAAGAGCGAGCAGATGCAGAAAACTTTTTATGTCACCCTCTGAGACCACAGTGTTTCTGTCTGCTTCCAAACATCTGGACAGTCCAAGAAGAAGCGTCCGTTTCACCAGGAGGCTGCAAACACAGGGCTAAATACGGTAGATGGATTTTTTTTTTTTTTCCCCTACATAACCCAAAGCTGAAACTTCAGGGTCTCCAGAGCTCCGCCTCCTGGTGTGACCACGTGCTTCATTAGGCAGAGCCAGTATTTGGTTTCTTGTCCGCTGCAGCCGAGCGTGTCGACGTGTCCCCGGCTGAGTGGCAGCCGCCTCAGCCCCCCCGCTGTCAGTGCCAGTGTCAGTGTCAGTGTCAGTGTCAGTGCGACCTGCGGTGTCAAAGTGCTGGGAAGAAAAGTGCTTCATGTTTATTTTGAATTATGCCATCATTTTCACAGTTTTGTTTTGTTTGTTTGTTTGTTTTTTTGGCCATTTTTCCGATACATCACATCCGACATCGTGTCACGTGACAACCTCTCTACGTCCTGTTAAATACAATGTTTTAAGAGTTGCTGCTGCTCTTCCCTCCTCCGTCGTTGCTCTGTGTTGTGTACAGGTGTTTTTCACCTGGCAGCTCCTCTTCCGCCTCATTGACTTCGCTAAAGGAGACGAAGCAGAAGCAAAAAAAGAGAAACGGCCCAGAAACCTCTTTTGTATTTGACTTGCTAATTTCTAAACTCCCTTTCCGTGGTGGCTGAGACATCGACTGATTATGAACTAACGGACCGGGTCAGGCGGCGCCGGTAATTGGGAGACGCATCAGCGGGACGATTCCGTCTGACAGGCCATTCATCCCACTTTAGTCCGTCGTCAGCGAGTCTGGCGGCGGCGGCGGCGGCGCAGGCGGCATTTCAGAGCTCACAGGTGGCGGCCAGGACTCCACCAAGTCGTCTTCATCTTCATCTGCAAAAGGTTTCTGACGGATACAAAGTTTTTAAACGCCCGTTTCAACCGTTCATTCCAACGCGGCGAGTGTGAAATTCACCCCGAGGCCTTTCAGACATCCAGCCGCTCGCCACGTTTCTTGGCTCCGACGCCAGCTGACACTCGCACACAACGCGTGCCAGAGGTGTTATCTTCATTACGAGACGGAAGAGTGCACACTCGAATGCAAAAGAAAAGCAACAGGACCGATGGCAACAGCAGAAAGTCAGCAGCTTGACTCCTTCAACCACTTGAGGCTCATCCAGAGACGCAGCTGCAGCGGGAACAGTTTTTTTTTTTTTTTTGTTCCTTCTTCCGCTGTGCCATCGAATACAGATGTGAGTTTTTGTTTTTTTTTAATTATTCTTGTCGATCTGCTTGTATTTGATCCTACCGCTCGGCACTTGAAGATCATTCTCGGGAAGATATCACAGCTCATTGTGCTACCAAAGCAAGATAGTGTAACGCCTTTGCAACAAGAAAAGAAAGAAAGACTGCAGCCTGAGAAGCTGTGATAAGGACGCATGAGTGTAGGAAAATAATCTTCCTCCTCCTACCGTTAATTAACGGGTCAATCAGATTTATAGCTAAATAAATGGATCAATAAATGACCTGCACCCATCGCCCCCTGGTGCATGGTTGCGACAATCTGGGCTTCCCAGATTCTGGAGGCCTACCGTGTGTGACTGACTCCCCGTTTATCTGACCCAGTTTTAATTCCGCTTACAACTCTGCGAGGCTGCCTCGTCGACCACTTGAGTTTCCAATAAAATGTCAAGAGAAATTTTGAGTGCATATTTTTTTTAAAGTTTGTTTGAAACACTTAAAACGCGTTTCCACAAAGCCATTTGGTGCCAATCAATGAGGCTACGTGAAGCCTAGCGCCGTCTGCTGAGCGGCTAACGGAGGAATAGAAGCAGACTCCCCCCCCCCGGATGAGGCCGCTCCGCTCCGGTCGGCTGGAAACGGGAAGAGCCCGCTGACTTACAGCTGTCCTGTACTGACTCCGCCTCCATTTATTTTCCCCCGCTGCCGGATTAATTGATTACTTATGGCAGCCGTAATTGGCATTGAGAGAGCTGAGAGTGATTAATCGGAGGGACGTCAGTCACTGTCGGCCCCGACTGAGCGGAAACGCTTCCCACTCTGCCACTCTGCCTCCCGTCAGGTTCGGTTCCCGAGTGTGCGCGATGAAAATGATTCGCGCCTCTGTTTTTTTGTTATTTTTTCCATTCATGAGAACTGAGTCACTCGGCGTGTTTACGCGGCCGTCAAGCGTCTCGGTAACCTTTAAGGACTGTTTCATCATCCGGCGCCGTCAGGATGACTGACAGCAGGCCTTGTGTGTGTGTCTGTGTGCGTGTATAATTTTTGTGTGCAAAAAAAAAATTCACACGTCCTTTTCTTCATAACATAATCAGTATGACAGACGAGCACATGTTTTGGTCTCTTGCCCTTTGCCAGGAATCTGCTCCGTTTGCCTCCAGATTGAAACAATATTGATGAGACGCGAGATAAATTTGCTCCAGTTACGGCCACTTTGCCTGTCAACAACGGGCCGATCCGCCCGAGCCAGTTCCACCGCGTGGCCGAGTCTAAAAAAAAAAAAACATTTTAGTTATTCGGCCAAAGTGGCTCGACATCTTTTTTTTTTGTTGTTTTCTTTCCCCTGAGCCGCCTGTTAGCTGCTCACATGGTTGTTTGAGAGCTTTGCAGATGTAATGCAACAACAATAATTACGTAATATTATCAGCAATTAGAAAAAAAAAATAAATAAATAATAAAATCAAAAAGTTCTGCTGCGCATTTTGTGAAGAGCCCAAAGGAAAACTCTGACAGTTTTAAACAAACCAAACTTTAATCTGATTGGACGGACCTTTTGCCTCTCACCAACAGTCAGTCCATTCAATGTTTGCAAACTCTTTCCTGAAAATCCGCTGGGTTTATTTTACACGTCCATCTGGAAAAAGCCTGAAGAAGGAGAAAACGGTTATTTGAGGAACTCCGATATGATTGAACCTCCCGTCAGGCCGATAGGATTTTCACTTCCCCGTTGGTTCAGCCGCCTAACAATGACACCGGGCTTCCTCCTACTTGCTTGAAGGGCTTCAATCACCGCTTTTAAATGACACTCGAGAAATCCAAATTATTGCCTCAGTCTGATTGTGATCGGAAAACTGAAGTGCCTGTCAACGCATTAGTCCGACCGAAAGATCAGAGTTTGAGAACTGCGATTGGAATTTGAATTTCTCCGCCATGCACACGCCTGAGTCGGGGTCTAACTGGACGATGCGTGTGCGCGTGCCCCCCGGAACAAAATCATTCAATTCGTTCGTTGTTGTCCGCCTCTCCAAATGACCATCGCCTTCCTTACCGAACAGCTGCTGGGCCGCCGTCAGTGGATAGCCAAAAAATAAATCAATAAATCAATAAAAATCACAAACATACACACCTGCCGGTTTTAATGAGAGTAAAGAAAACATGATAACCGAGGGAAACCAGTTGTCTCAGGAAGCCCCGAGCAAAATGTCACCTGGATGCTGACTCCCTTTACTAACGCCCGAAGAAAGCCGTGTATGACAGACAATATCGCCCCCTAGTGTGAGGGAGGTGGACGCCTCCCTGTCAATAACGGAGAATCTGATTGTCTGATTAGACGAGAAAACTGAATTATGAGAATTATTATTATAAATAAGATTATTAGTCCTATTAAGATCTGCATCTAAACGTGGGTGAGCAATGTAAGCTTGTGATTGGAGCTTGGCAAGATGGATGATGGGACTTTCAGAGTGAAAACCCTCTGCCACCAGGTTGGAGTCAGTGTCACACGACGCAGTGTCTCAGCAGCCGTTGGTATTTACAGGAGATAACTTTTCACGCTGACTGACGCTTCGTCAGAGTGATTATAATCTCGTCCTCAATGGCTCTGGCAGCGGAATTAAACCCCCAAAATGTCACATAATTGATTTTGAGCCTCCATTGTGTCGCGTTTAGTGACGGCAGCTCGATGGTTTCGACACCGAAAGAAAGAAAGAAAGGAAGGAAGAAAGAAAACTGATAGTGGACGAAGGCGACGCACCAACACACTGAGCCTGTGTGTGTGTGTGTGTGTGTGTGTGTGTGTGTGTGTGTGTGTGTGTGTGTGTGTGTGTGTGTCATTGGCGCCGTCGGCCTCCTCGGCTCATCACTGTCTCGTCCTGTCACGTTATCCGTGGTGGGTTGGTGGTCCGGGGCTCTGAGACGGACGGGCCTTCTGTGGGCTGTCAGATAGACTCTGCCAAATGACCCGTCGTCGTCTCCGCCGCCGCCTCCGCCGTCGCCTCCGCTGTCGCCTGCCCTCGCCGGGACACGTCGGCGCCAATCACAGACGGGCGGACAAACGAGAGGAGGCAGACTGACGGACGGACGGATTCAATTTATCGGCACAAAAGAGTAAACTGGACATGTTTCTCCCCGAGATGACACAGACGGGGAAGAAATCAATGGGGTAGAGAATCATTTTTAATTTACTTTTTTGTCCCCCCTTGAGGCTCAGCGAGGCCTTTGTTTGAGCCCCAGCCAATGACTTTTACAAATTGTACTATGATCTCAGCGATGGATTAAAAGTCGATGGGTTTCATTTTTCTATGGTAACTAACCAAATCTGCCTACATACATATATATATATATATACATATGTGTGTGTGTGTGTGTGTGTGTACAAATTGTTCTGACCAAGGATGATGGTGGGCGGAGTTTAACTAAAGTGTGTCCAAAGCAAGACTGAAGGTAGAGGAAAAACCCTTCGGTCCTACTAAGTCTTTGCTGTGTCGTCCAGTTCTGACCGTCACTGCTAAAGCCTGGCTGTAGCCCCGCCCTCTTTCTCCTCAGTGAGCCGTTTATTGGTCCTGTCGCGTTCTGATCAACTGAAAACAATGCACACCTGAGTTTTTCAGGACGGATTGGAGAGAGTTGAGACGTGAAACCTCGGGGATCCTGCTGCCTGGTGAAGGTTTACAGGATTGTGTGGAGGAAGCTGTTGGTTCTTGTCTGTTGTTTACAAGCCGGCAGCGGCGGCTGCAGCTTTCTGGTTCTGTCCCGGCTAAACCTTAAAGGATGCTGACTGATCTTGCAGCACTCCGACAGGCTTGAAGGCAATTCAGTTTCGGGGCTTTTGTCAGATTTTCGAGACGTGAAATCTCATTGCGTCCTTCCGTGATTACTGAAGAGAGACACAAAGAATAAACGCCTGAGCTCGAAAAGTAAAGAAAGGGCTGAAAAAAACAACAACAACAGTTAGATGAAGAATTAAAAGTGAGAGTCCCACTTTGATTAAACAGCGATCGCGCTCCCTGGTCACGGATACCCGCCGGTGTCTGGTAGTTTGCTGAAACTCTTCCTGTGTTCCCAGCGTTGTGTGTCTGATGGTTGCAGAAGCTCCTGAGGATCAGACTGCAGCCGGTGCAGCTGTGTCGAGATCAACTGGCCGAGACTAAATCCTGGAGCAGCTTCAGATCCTTTCCGCCCGCGTGAATCATTTACACATCACATAAAATATGAACAGAGGCACGTTCGGGATTTTCTTTGAAAATAAAATAAAATAAAAACCACACACACATACACACAGACACACACAAACACACACACACACATTTAATTGCACCCGTTAAGGTCCTTAATCCCGCCGTCTTTCAAACTGAGAGGTCCCGTGTGTGGCGGGAAGTCACAGGTGTTTGTCTGATCAGCAGACGTCTTCAGAGGAAAGCCGCAGCCTTTCGTTTGTTAATTGGCTGTAAACTCGCCAGCTGCTCTCTGATGCTCTGCGGCGGCGGCAGGCGGGCTTGTGCCGCAGACCGACTGTCGGCCCGGAGGTCCAGTCTGGAGGCTCGTCAGGATGACGGACGGGTGTCGGCGCTCCGCTTCAACTCACCTCACCCGGAAAAACTGTTTCAAAACAGAAAACTGCACACTCTCTTTAGGACGTGCGAAAGTCTGCGGCCGTTCCCCGGCGGCGGGGTCGCACGGTGCGTGATGAGGCTTGGCGTGTGTGTGGGAGTTTGTTCACGCCGGTTTCGTCTCTGTGCCGCGTCACATTTGCCTCGCCGATGCTTTCTTTTTCTACTTTTTTTTTTTTTTTTTTTGCCTTGACAAGGCGTGGCTGGCTTCACGTGGCGAGTGCGGCTCAGTGGGTGGCTGATGGCTGCGGCGGCGGAGCTCAGGGGAAGAACAGCTGCTGCTGCTGCTGCTGCTGCTGCTGCTTCTTCCCTGCAGATGAGGCCCTGACCCGGGGCGGGCAGAGGAGGAGGAGGAGGAGGAGGGGTTGGAGATGCTTAATGATGGCAGGGGAACTCCTAACAAAAACACCAAACGGAGGAGACACATGTGAAGGTGTCCAGGGCGGTGATGGAATTTCTGTGGGAGAGTGAGTGAACGGCCTGGAAGAAAGAAGAAAGACCAAGAAGGAGAAGAAGAGTGACAGTGGAATAAATCCAGGGGCTTCCAGAGTCCAGAGGTGATTAATGAGACACAAATATGCGCTAAAACCGCCGCCGCCATCATTCCGCTGCCGACCTGACACGCCAGCTGGAACGGCTCCTAAATCCTCTGGATTGGTCTCGCGGATCCATCTGCCGGAGAGCCCGGTGAAAGTGTTGAATGTCGAAAGTGGAAGAAAAGGAAAAACGGACGGAGGTTGACGGGTAGAAGTGAAAAGTCTAAAGGTTGACGGGTTGGTCCCGGGAGCTCCCCCCCGTGATGTCACGGGCCAACAAGTTCACCGCCTCCTTCTTCTTCTTCTTCTTCTTCTCCTGCTCTCAATTCGCTGTTGTCTCTCAGCCTCCTTACCTGCATTTAAAATGAACCCAGCTGATTGGAAGTGCAGCCTACTTGTAAAGGAGGGTGAATGAGCGTGTCGGAGGTTGGCAAGATGGATGAGCGAGAGTACACAGTTAAAATCTGACAAACACACACCTTGACCACCCCCGACTGCCTGATTAAAGTCAAACTAGCAGTCTCGAGCCTGTACATCCATCTGGTGAAGAGCCCACAGAAGGTTGGGGGGAGAAAAAAAAAAAAATCATCTGTCAGTTACAATCAAGCAGGACCTGTTTAGCCCGGTTACTCCCACCCGTCTCATTGGCTGCTGCTGGAATTGATTTCTGGAGTCTGATTGAAAACACTCTCTATCCGAAGCTGTCAAGACGGACGAACGAGCTCTCAAACGGGAGCGACCCAGCCGCCCGTGCACGGCTCCCTCCGGCGCCCCCGGCCCGGGTGATTAATGATACGAAGACGAGGCTCCAGATGTTGACATCACCCCGCAGGAATGTGTCACCTCTCGCAGCCTCCACGTGGATCGCCACCGATGGTTTTCGCAGCGTCCGCGGCCACAAACCAGGGAGGAACAACATGTTTTCTGGCCTCCTGCATGTTTCGAGTAAGAGGTCATCGGCTCTCTTGTGGCCCAGATGTTTTTCGCTTTCTTTTTTTTCTCTCCTTTTCTTTTTTTAAACTGCCGTTAGCTTTCCAGAGCTCTGAGCCCAGTTCCCCCCCATCAGTCACTGCTGCGCCTGAACCCTCGGCGGCCAGCGGGGGCAGCGGCACGGCCAACATGTTGTCACCACTTGGCTCTTCTCTGCTGCAACAGGTTTTGGAGGAGTGGGGGGGGGGGCGAGCGCGTCGCTGTTCCAGAGGCGGATGGTTTTTGCCGTAAAAGCGCAAAAAATGCAGGTCCCGAACCTCCATGGCGCTGCTGCCCACACAGGCAGAGCGCAGAATTTCGTAACGAGCGGCTCTGCGAGTCAAGCAGCTGTTGTGTGTGATTGTGTGCGTGTGTGTGTGTGTGTGTGAGAGAGAGTGTGTGTGTGTGAACGTGCACATCCGCTCCTCTCTGATCTCCCTCTCCAGTCGGTGCTTTAAAAACAAGTCCTTCTGCGTGTATATTCAACTTCCTCCCTCCCCGACTGATCCCCCTGAAACACTTTTCATAAACGTGTTGTCCATTAAAAGCCGATAATGTATCTCCGCTGCTCAGCTCGCAGCTGCGGAGGTGCGTCAGGTCACTCTGCATTTTGTGCCGGTAGCTGCAAAAGCTTTTATCGGCCTCACGCTCTCGGATTGGGTTTTCTTTTCTTTTTTTATTCGTTAACGAGCCATACGCTTTGGAAGAGGCTGCTTGAGAGAGGAAAAAAGTCGCGGCGGAGGTGCGTGGCTGTTGCCGAGCGCTTCGCTGCGTCACAATCATATTTGGAGGAAACTTTTGCTGTGGGCGCCACTTGAATGAGAGCCCGAAGTGAACATTGCGAGGGATTAAAAGTAGTGAACGACACGAGGATGTAGCGTGACTCAATCAAATCAATCATCAAATCAGTACATTTGAATTGTCATAGCACAGTGCAGCGGCCCTGGTACAGTCTGGTATGATTAATCAACAAAAAAAAAAAGTCTTGCACTCAAGCAAATTTAGCCTTCTGTTTTCAGCCTCCTGCTAAAATTGTTGTCGGACTGTCCACGTGCTCACAAGCGGGCAAACAGGTGGCGATCTCAGAGGGCGGAGCCAACCCCTCGCTGAGGGTGTGGTCACTATACCCTGGGGTTGGTAACAGTGAGGTGTTGGTACCCTTTGTGACATCATCTCAGGAGCTGAATTTCTGGACTTTTCAAAGACTTCCAGACTTGCATCTCTTGAATCCCTCTGCCACTCTTAATGTTTTCCCTCAACTTCACCTTCACCTCAGGGCTGTTGTCTCTTCGCCCCCTCCGTCAAACCCGCCTAATGTCTGGCAGGTCCAGACACTCGGAGCCGGAGCTGGTCAGTCCACTCTCTCACTTCGGGCTTCATCTCCTTTTAAGGAATCCGAGCCGCCGAGTCTGCCTGCTCTGTCTCCTGTGAAATGCGCAGTTCACTCAAAAGTCAAAAACACTGGACCGTCCTGGAGTTTAACCATTGGATCCGGTGGTCACTGATGGTGTGGCAACACATCTCTGCTTGCGTATTGCATCATTGAAGTGATGCAGGATGTTGCAATTCCAATGTGACTTTTCTGTATTTTCAACAATCCTCATCATGCTGTTTATGCTCCAAGTTCTTGAACCATACAAACAAGGCGTTGTTGGAAAGGGAGATGAGAGGGTTCTGATGAGGCTGGATTCGGTTCTAATAATGAAACAACGGCAGACAAAGAGAGGAGCGAACAAGAGGTTTAATGAACTCGGTGACCAACAAAACGTAAAAGTTTGATTTTTTTTTTTTTTTTTTTTTTTTTTCCTCCCCGACTCGCTAAAATCATCCAAACAGTGTTTCCTGTTTACAGTTGTGCATGTTGAGACTCAAACTTCCACTTGACCTCGGAGCTCCGGGGAAACACAAACACACGCAGCTCCATCCTCAGCCAGCAGTCCAAACACGCTGCCCATCCCCCGGCCCGCCTTCCGCTGCACAACTGTCAAGGTGGATTCATCCTCCGGGACGCCGCCGCCGCCGCCACCTTTACTCTCCTGCCGCAGCCACGAGGCGCCGTCTGGGGGGCAGGTCAACGGGTTTGTTTGTTTGTTTGTTTGTTTGTTTGTTTGTTGCCCCCTGGAAGCGTCGACACGGTGCAAAGCGAAGTCGAGACGATGAGACGGAACACACTCCTTCCAGTTTTCTATGGTTCACCGACAGTGCAACCTTCCACAGTCCGGTGCAAACTGGCTGCGCTTGGCTTCTGACACAATGCATACAATATATAGATAGTGGCTACACAGAGGGACCACAAACTCTTCAGATGGTGCTGAAACATATCTACCCTCACGCATATCCACAGGAAGCGCAGGTGAAACCGTTGTGTGTGTAATGTTGTGTACATTTTAAAACACGTGCGACATTACAACAAAAGCAGAAGGTGTCGGGGCTGCGAGTAAGGGAGCGCTCAACAATAAAACACACACAGCAGGATTATTAAAAACACCAACAATTCTTTTTCTGTTTTTTGTTTAAAAAAAAATTTTAAAAATCATAAATCAAGCAACTAATTTCCTTTCTTCTACAAACGGCTCTAATCAATTTTGGAACAAGCTTAAAAATGCTCTAATCCCAGTCGAAACTCTCACCTGCTGAACGGCAAAAGGCACGAAAAACAAAACGGCGTTTTTTTGCGTAAAGTGTAGAAATGACATTTCACACATTCGCACACCAGCCGGTGGTGCTGAGGTCGCAGCCGGTGGTGCTGAGGTCGCAGCCGGTGGCTCCAGAGTCTGGATGTCGTTGTCCGCTCTCATCTCCAACTCCGACAGCAGAGATAATTCTGGATCAACTTATTTCAGCGGATTCGGTTTCCTCTCGGGGGGGGGGGGGGGGGGGGAACCTGGGAGAGGTTCAACTTTTTATGACGGTTTGAGATCAAAGATGTCATTTTCAGTTTGGTGGGAAAGTCTGGATCGCTGCGCTGCGCTGCGCCCAGAAAAAAAGGACGTCCGAAGAAACTTGAACTCGTCAGTTCTTTGCTCCAATTTGCTAAAGAAAAACTAGTGATGTCACGCTAGACATCACTCTTTTTTTTTTTTTTTTTTTTTTTCGCACTCAAACGTGGAAGGTTCAACAAAACGTCAGCTTTTCAAACAGGAGGCTTCAAACAGAGGGCTAAAAACACCGTCTTCCTTGTTATAATTCTGCCAAGCTGCTCCTCTGGAGTATGAGATGAAAAAGAAAATCGAAGAAATTGTTGTAATTGGACTTTATTGAATCCTTCAGATGTCCACTAGCTGTTAGAGGAGGTGTTTCCTGGTGGTGAAGCTGATCTCTTCTGGTCACATGGTCTCCTACCGCCTCGACCAACCAGGAGGAATCGGTCTCGTCTCGTGTCTCATAAAGCTGACGCTAAGCAGCCGATAATAACTGGCCCCTCCCCTCCCCTCCCTCTGCCCCCGCCCTGCAGATAGACCCGGTGCAGAAGGCCGTCCTCCACCACACGCTGGGCCTCCCCACCACCACCGCCAAGAGGAAGCACGTCTCCTGCAGCGTCTGTCAGCTGAGGTTCAACTCGCAGGTGGGCAAAGTCTTTTAAGTTGATGATGATGAGCCTGAAAGTTCAAAGGTCAGAAAAACATTGTTGGGGGGGAGATGAAACGCCAAGGTTCTTTTTTTTTTCCTCGCTTCACCGTGCACACAAAGGTTAGCGATGTGAAAAGAATCAATGAAACGGTTGTGAATCACTTTTTCGGGTTTGTTATTATCTGATTAATATTTTGATTAGAAAAAAAAACAACTCCACCTCAGTGTTGATTTTCATGTTTTATTCATGATTTCAGGTGAAGGTTCTCAGAGTCGGGTTATGAAGGTTTTGGTATCTTTGCCTGAAAACAAACGGAGAGTTTGGAAGACGTGCGCTGCCTTGGATCAGGATCACGCCACTTCTTTTTTTTTTTTCGTCTTAGTCTTGGCGAGCAAAAAAGAAATATATTTAAAAGAAAAAGGAAATCCACCTCCAGGGTAAAAAAACAAATCTTCCCTGGTTCTCCTCGTGTGTTTGCTGGAACAACAAGCCAAAAGAGACAGAAGACATTGAACTGTTACTGCTGACTGTGAGCAGCCATGGCTTGATCGATCGATTGGTTGGTTGGTTGAAGGATAAAATTGTATTAATGCACATTTACACATAAATAAGAGAGAGAGATTCTGATCTTATGGCTAATTCCCATTTCAAATCCCAATGGCGACGACCAGGTAGCATTGTCACGATTGCACGTAGCGCTCATTCTTATTAGTAGTATTATCACACGGTTGTATTTGCGCGCAAGTCTCCGAGGCCTCCGCTGGTCCGAGGTGTAAGCAGCAACAGGAGCAGCGGGAGCGGCAGACACACACGTTGCACAGGCGTGCGGAAAAAACACGTTGGTCTGCAGGGCCGTGAAGGCGAAGACGGGCAGGAATAAAAACAACAACAGGTGCGACGATCCCAGCAGGCCTGCGGCTGATCCGCGGAACGTTGACGAACAGCTCGATCATCCGCCAGCGACGCTCCGCTCACCCCCCGCCCCCCCGCCCGCCCCCCGCCGCTGCTTCGATTGATGCGACTGGACAGAGTTGGGAGGTGGCGCCACCTCCTGTTGTTGTTTTTGGGTTGTGTCGGAATTCCAATCCAATGCAATCAAATTGAATCTAGTCTAATCCACTCTGGTGGCTTCAGGACCATCACGAGCAGCAGCTGCTGCTGCTGCTGCTGCTGCTGCTGCTGCTGCTGCTTCCCCCTCCCGCTGTCGAGCTGCTTCGTGAGCTCCAAACCGACAAACAGCCTGAACGACAACTAATCAAAACATTCTTGAAGGAGAGTCAGCCGTCGCCGTGAATGGTGCCGTGCCCACCCCCTCATTAGGGGTCTAATCAGCCGGCCTCTAACACTGAATGCGCGGCTGATTAGTCGGGATCAGGATATTATGCTGTGCGGCTGGGAACCTGTGCTTCCGTCGGCTGTTTGTCTGCGCGATGGAGTTGCGCGCCGGTGACCAGGCAACAGGCGGAGGAGCGGCTCAGTCACAGGGTTCACACAGTGGAGCGCCACCCCGACACCGGACCCGATTGGTGCTCCTGGACAGGTTCCGTCTGCTTGTTTCACGCGTGAAGGAATTGAAGGGCAGCCAGCGAGTGACCGGGTCTTTATTTTTTTTCTACTTCTCTGCTTTAATCCAAAATGGATTAAATGAAATGAAATGAAATGAAATTTTATTCTTATTCTAATTGCGATTATTGTTTTTTTTGTGTTTTTGTTACTTTGCTTAAGTTTGGTTTAATCAAGATTAGACACGGTTTTAGCTGATAAGTCAGACAAGAAAAAAAACAAACTAACTTAAATTAATAAAATACGTGTGAGTGAGGAAATGACTGGACTTATCCCTGACCAACACACACACACACACACACACACACACACACACACACACACACACACACACATGCACACGTCTCTGTCTCTGTAAGGACAGTCTCACTCAAACCTACCTCATCCATTATTCCTTATTCGTGATATTTGGCTGTTTTAATTAATGTGGAACACTGAATACATTTTCAATTATCATTATTATTGTTATAGAGAGATGTCTCACATTGAGCAATACTTGACTACTGAGTAAAGCTCTCAGCAGGCTCCACTGTCACACTCTCACTCTCTGCTCCCTTCCTGTTGTTGTTGTTGTTGTTGTTGTTGTTGCTCACCATTTACAGCATTTGCATCATCAGTTTACCTCCGTCTTTTACTTCTTTCGTCTCGACTTATCGGGGCTCTGGGCCTCTGAATGCGCCAATCCTCCATCTCAAGCAGGAAAAACTATCTGAACCTGAACGCTGATCAGGCAGTGACAGCTCCATTGGCCTCAGAGCCGCGGCTTCCTCGGAAGGAAAATCACTGAACCGCAGCGAAAAAAAGACTTCACCTCTCTGCAAACTGCCGGAAAGCCGGGAGATGGCCAGGATAAATCCTCCTCTCTGGATTGTTCTCGCAGGTTTTTTTTTGTTTTTTTTTTGCTTGCTGTCAGAGAACCCCTGTCCTCTCATCAGACCCCGACGAGGGTTCGAATCGCTCACATCTGCTGCACCTGGTGGCCGTGTTTGCACCATCTCGTGTCATCAGCGCTGCGCTGCGCTCTGTTAATCAGACGCTGAGACAGGCCAGCTAATGGTTGTAAATGATGAGCGATATTCTGCGCTAATAGCCGCCAGGCAGCTCCGTCTTAATTAATCGTCGCCCTCCGGGTGAGAAATGGACCTCGCCGACGGGTTTACCCACCCACCGGGTCTGACCGTTTTGAAAAAGCAGACACGGCTGGGCTGAGGAAGGATTGTACTTACATGGTAAGAGAGGCGAAGGCGGCCTATTATCTGAAGAATATCTCTGACCAAGTGTGGTCATGATCCCGCTGAATTCTGGAGAGGTCAAACCTCAGAGGGGTTTCACTCTGTCTCGCCTGCCACAACATGACGTTACAATGGGGTCCAATAAATCAGGGCGATAACTGAGGAGATTAGCAAAAAAAAAACTTCTCTGCTGGAGAGATTTGATGTTTTCGACGACTGCTACAGAAGATGAGGGACCTCCGAAAGCCAAGTGCAACGTTTAAAGAATGTCATGTATGGTATTTTCAATTCAAAGCCTGTGAAAAGCTCCCTGGTCTCAGACCTGTTGGACCCCGACATGTCAATGTTTTTGTCCCACTTCATTCCCAACACTTGCAAGTCGGCTTGACTCCTGTGACGTCCATTGCGTTCATTCACCACAAGGCACCCGGATGTTCAGTCTCGCTGCCGCGCTTGGATTTGGTGTATTGGTGCATGTGGGCTTGACTCTGCCATTGGTCCTGTTCATTCTGACCACAGTGTGTCCACAATCTGCAAAATATAATGATGTTTATTTAGAAAAGAAAAGACATAAAAAGTTTCAAGAATGTGAATTACTTCAAAATCATTATTATTCATTTATTCAATACAATTTATTTTTTTAATTGAAACAGACTGTAGTTGTGGATATTCATTTGGCCATTTGGTCATTTGTTACTGTTATTTACACTGGCTGCCCTTCTGTTACAGTAATGTGGATCTTTTTTGGATAATTTGCACAAAAAGATCAATTCTTTAATTCTCCGGCTCGTGAATGATTCAAGATGGTGGAACAACTGAACAGCGTCCTGTAGAAGGCAGCGACCAAAACATTTCTGTTGTTTATGGAAGAAACTTCCCAAAGCTTCTTAATCATATTGACTTGATTTAGTTACGCTGTAGGGTGAGCCACATGTTCCAAACACCCTGTTAAAAACCCCTCTAAAATCCCTTCCCAAAAAATTCTCAAACACAATGTTTTTCCAGAGCTGCTGATGATTGAGTTTTCAGTCGCTAGTTCCTGAAACGTTGTCGTTTTTTTTTCTTCTTCACAGATCGTGTATCAATTAAGCAAGTTAACGCTAATCAATATTTATTTTTAATTACCTCACTGGATGCCTGAGATTTCCAATCAGAATTCACGAGGATCCATCTTTGAAATCTCCAATCTCAATGACTCTCGGCTAAGCAGAGTACAAAAGGACCAATCGTTGCCCTCGCACCATTAGCTAGTCGCACCGAAACGGGCGACGAGCTAGGAAACGGTGTGTGTGTCAGCGTGGACGCTGTGGTCTGGTCGATTTTGATCGCACCTGGACAAGATTTCCTCATTAAAAACAAACTATGTTTTCTTTGCTGGGCTCGTTCACAAAAGTACCTGTGAAATGAATCCTGCAATTTGCTAAACAACAACAACAACAACAACAAGAAAAAAAATCAATTTAGTGCATCGGGTTGAATTTCTGTTTCAGCAGCTGAAAGGAAAAATTGATTCCTCACACAAACAAATATATTTTCTCTTTTGACATGGGAGCGGTGTTACAGTGTTAAGCTATCAACGGGAGTCTGCTTCCACACCGCTGACATCCTCACCTCACACCGCGTCCTTAATGATCAGCCGACAAAGACACTCATTAGCATTCAGCAAACAGCTGCAAAAGCCCAAACCTTCACTCTCTGCTCTCTCCACTGTCTGATTCTACACCGTCTCTTATTCTGCACTCTGTTTCCACACTCTCCTCCTCCACACTCTCTGAGTCTGCACTCTCTTATCTTCAGCTGCAGCACCTGACTGTCCACCCAGCTGACATTATCTCCAGCTGCAGCTCTGGAACTTCAACCTCATCTAATTTCTCATCTCGCCGGGACTTTATCCTCCTAACTTTTCGCCATCCCGCCGCAAAATATTTTTTATTTAAAGTCTCATACAGTTTGAAGGCTCGGTGTCTAAATAATTCACTAGGATTTTAACGCGTCTTTCCCGTGCGGAGCTCGGCCTCGAGACCAGCCCCCTTTATGCTGCGTTGTAAAACCAGCCAGTTATCTGCACAAAGGCACAAAAGGAAATTTTGAATATAAAACAAAAGGAGTTTAATGTTCTTTGCTCATAAAAAAAATTGCCCTAGAGCTTTAAACTACAAAGGCTGATAGCTTTAAAGGATTCCACCAAGTGTGACTTAATTGTATGATCTAGGAAATCTAACCAGGCCAGTGGACAAAATTGGCTTTCTGACATTATTTGGTATTGAAAGGTTGTTGTTTCTCACACAAATGTCAGACTTCAGTGCCACAACAGTAGACCAATATTTAATGTCCACTTTTAAGAAGGCGGTGCTTTACAGAGGAGAATGCAGGTGTTTGAACACAGTTCGCTGCCACTTTGACTTAATACTGTAGTTCCGCAAGGCTCTGGTTCAAGCCTTTTGACGTTTCCTTTGTTTATAAATGATATGAATGAAGTATTCATACGTCACGAAAACTCACAAGAAGCCTTTCAAATATGGATGATGACAAAGTGGTCATATCAGAATAGTAAACAATGAAAGGAAGATGAAAGTGAAAAGATCTATCTGGGAAGGTTCTCAGTCATGCAGGTAATCTTTGCAACAACGTTATCTATATCCAACAGTGTTATCATTTATTAATGTATATATACTGTACAAGTGAACAGCAGAAAAGCTAACAAGCTAGAAGCTAGAAATAAAGCAAGAAACAGGTCACATTGACCTCCTACCATGACAGCATTTACATATTTACCCAGTCAAGTGTATCCAAAGGGAAATGTGGAAACAATCTATTTTAATCAGGAGCGTGGCATTGGTCCGACCTCCCATTAGTCCGATGATCGGAGTAATGAGCGTTCAAACGAATGGGATGTCCTCATTAGTTCAAACTGGACTAGTTAGCATGAGTTCAACTCTCCATTCCTACCGTTCATCATACACCACTTCTGCTCGTACCTCAAATTAATTTCCCCCATTTAAAATAACAAAAATAATTATAATAATTATAATAATAATGATATATAATTAGTCAAGTAATAATAATTAGATCCCCCCCCGCTGCCGCATTTCCTCCGCGCCGGTGCGTCGCAACCGGCTCCGGGTCAGATTGAAAGGGCTCGGGGGCGAAGGTGGCTCCAGCCCCTGGCTGCGAGCTTTACAGCGCCCCTCCGCCCGCACCCATCGCCGCTCACTCGACTCATACGCCTCTATTATTAATGATATGTTCATAAATGGAGAGACATATCGTCAGATTTCAGAGAAGTTGCGAGAAATGGTTGTCCCACTTCTCAGCTGTTTATGTTGTTATTTGACATTTCATGAGATTTTGATAATAGATTAGAAACGTTTATGAACGCGCCTTTGAGAGACGTGTGTGTGTGTGTGTGTGAGTGTGTGTGTGTGTGTGTGTGTGTGTGTGTGTGTGTGTGTATTGTATGTATGTAGAGAGAGAGAGCTGCCTGCTCGCGTCAGTGAAAT
This sequence comes from Nelusetta ayraudi, assembly GCF_046127955.1. Classification (NCBI taxonomy): domain Eukaryota; kingdom Metazoa; phylum Chordata; class Actinopteri; order Tetraodontiformes; family Monacanthidae; genus Nelusetta; species Nelusetta ayraudi. The sequence continues at coordinate 131,023 of NW_027466141.1, read as the reverse complement.
AGCTTATCAGAAAGTAGCGATGACAGTTTGAACTAACAGGACGTCCCATTGGTCCAACCTCCCATTGGTCCAACCTCCCATTGGTCCAACCTCCTATTTGTCATCGGACCAATCGACAATCAACAAGCCGTTGTGGTGGATTTTGTCGGACTAATGTTGAGGTCGAACTAATAGGAGGTTGGGCCAATGGGCATTTCGTCGGACCAATGGGAGGTCGGACTAATGGGCAGTTCCCATTTTAGTCCACAGCAACTGTCGTGATTGAAAACAGTCAACACAACGTTCCTTGCTCAGGGTTGACTGTTAAATCTGCTGCAACCCTCTCCGCTCTGACGCGCTGTCCTTTATTTTATTCATTTTTCTTCTTGTTATTATTTTTGCTGCCACTCATCACATTTTTTCCCTCCGACTCCTGATGAATACGCTGGAACTTAAACGCGACCTTTCTGGGCGGTTGCAACCCCCCCGACAGCCACGCTGACGCCGACTGTCGAGCCGCTTGACGTCTGCTCCCCTTCCTCCACCTCCACCGCCGCCGCCGCCGCTGCTCTCGCTGCACCTGCAAAGGAAAACAAACGATCTCCTCCCCGCTCTTAATCACGCGTGTGTCAGCCGACGGCGCGGTGCGATTCTTCCACTTCACGGCTCTAATGAAAGATGAATTATTGGCGCGCCGGCGTTAAACACCTATCCGTATCACATCTCGGACAGAAAAAGAAGAAGTTAGCGTGGTTGGTCGCCAGCAGGCGCTGATGAATGTGGGCAGGAATGAGTAGTCAGGTGCCAGAACGAGCAGCGCGCTGTGCTTGACAAAGTGACATTGCCTCGATCAGTCGTCCTGAGAGCTGAGAGCTGAGAGAGAGAGAGAGAGAGAGAGAGAGAGAGGGAGAGAGAGGGAGAGAGAGAGAGAGAGAGAGAGAGAGAGGGAGAGAGAGGGAGAGAGAGAGAGAGAGAGAGAGAGAGAGAGAGAGAGAGAGAGAGAGAGAGAGAGAAAAAAAAAACGTCGTCTGAAATATTTCACAACCTTTTGCCCAGAAAATTGAATCAATTTCAGGCTACGTTAAATGAATTGAACTTCTTCACCGGTCTGATTCGGCAGTATATTGGAGCGTATGGTGGGCGGGGATGTGTGTGTGTGTGTGTGTGTGTGAGATAAGATGGATCTTTGGCAAATAATCCATATTTTGAGATGAAAACTGCAATCAAGTAAGACTTGATAAAATATGCAATTTCCTGATTTATATATATATATACAGTAAATACATTTCTTTTGAAATAGGATCTTCTTTCTTAAAAGCCCTTCACACTGAAATAAAGTAGAGACAAAATCCAAACCCTCTGAACAAATTTTAAAACCATTAATTTTATTTTCCCGCCCATATTTCCGAGCTGATGATTTCAAAGAATCATGAGTCTCAGAGCAGAAAGAAATAAATGAGCTGAAATAGAGGTGATGGTTTACAAAACTGACAGGAAATGGTGACAAAAAAGTAGCGGCCGTTTTTTTTATTAGCAAAGATCCTTCCTGACGAAAACACGACAAAATGGAAAATATATATATTTAGGCCGTGGCTTGAAATAGACGCTCCCAACGGTCTTTAGCCAACGTCAACACAGCCGCCCATAAATAAAGATGCTTACAAACCTCTTCTGGGTATTCGCGCTTATTTATTTATTCAACCATCCAGCCGCGACTGCAGCTCCCCCTGCTGCTGCTGCCGCCGCCGCCGCCGCCGCTGCCACAGGCCAAGCATGCAGGAAAGTGTGAGAGCCGAGGTAAACAAGGACGACTCAAAGTCTTCGCCCATGTCGCACTCCTGCGCAAACGCGTTGTGAAGGTGAAGGCTCGACGTGTCCCGACTTCAAACCCCGGCAGCCGCCGCTCGATAAGTCGGACGCTGCGGGTCACAGCGACACGGCGGTGTTATTTTTCATCTTATTAATCCCCGAACGGCGGCCATGTCATTCATACGCGGGGATATTTCATTATCCCCGCCTCGTGTCGAGGATTGCGACCGGCCGTTAATTACAACGAAGGAGCGGCGCCGCTCAGCGGCTTCGACTTCCACGGCGGAAACCTGCTGCTCCGCCTTTCGCTCTACGTTCAAAGGCCGATGCGTTTTCAGCCGGTTGCAACATTTCACGGGCCATCGGCTTCAGGGAAGCAGGCGCGGCAAGGTGCTTTTAAAAAGCCCCAGAAAAGGAAAAAGGAAGTAACGCAGGACGTGACAGAGAGCCTAGCTGCGGCTAAAGAGATTAGCGTGGACGCTGCCGTGGAATTTTCACAGGGAAAGAGCAACAAAGACCAACCAGCGCTGAAGGCTTTTCCTCGCTTTTCAGAAGCTCTGGCAAGAAATCAGTTGAGCACCGTGGTGCTAGCACGGTGCTAACAGGAAGTCTGGAACAGCAGCTTGTAGCGAGAAAGCTAAACTGGCACGAAAAGAATCTGGTCTGCTTTGTGTGCGAAGGAACATTTGTCTGATTGGTCCTAAAGTTTTTCTCCTCCATTTACAAACACTTTCTCCAGGCTCTCTGCAACATGGACGTTGCGCAATCAATCCTGCTAATTCCATATCTGGGAACTTATTTTTCTTTTGGCTCAATGCAGAGTGGGGGGGGGGGGGGGACAGAAACCGTATGAGTTTATTGTGTGAAGAGATAAACAGCACAAACTCAGGGCCAAAGTTTGGGGGAGGTGGGTGGGGGGGACAACACAACACATAAAAAAAAAACCTTTTTTTTGGTTGAGGCAGATTAGCATAATGATCAGGGAGCGTCGCTTCGGCCACTTTGCCATTTTGGATGAGAGAAAAACGAACCCAGGTAATTGGCTTTCTTGGTCGTTTATAATACCCTTTTTTTTTTGTTTTTTGTTTTTTGTTTTTTGCACTTCTGAGCAAAGAACGGTGTAATGAGGCTTTTTAATTTCCCTGAAAAATGTCGGTGAATTGGCTTTTTTTTTTCTTTCCAAAATGTATAAATGTTGCCTCTCAATTTTTTTAGTTTTTTTCCTTCCTGAACCAAACCCCAGTGCCTGTGCTTCCTTCCCAGAGCCAGGCCTTGGCCCACTACAAGGGGACAAAACACGCCAAGAAGCTCAAAGCCCTGGACGCCCCCAAGAGCAAGCTCAAAGGCGCTGCCGTGGCAAAGGACGCCGCCGTCCAGGAGAGCGCCAAGGGCCTCAGCGCCGCCACCGCACCGCCGCCGCCGCCGCTCCCCAACGGCACAGACGGAAAAGGTTTGTGCGCCTCCTCGTTGTGAGTGAGTTGGCTCCCCTGCAGCCGGGGGGGCCAACAAACAAGCCCCCTCGTTGCATTTCCTCACACCGCACGCAGTCACTTAAGACTCGGATGAGTCACTGGGCCGATCGCATCGGCCGGCTGCCCACTCGAGTCGCCCGCCGCTCCGATATTGAATCTGTCTCACCGCAGGAGGTCAGCCAGCCGGTGAACACAAACACCGGTTCCCTGTACAGCAAGGATTTGGTTTCAGTTATCAGTTGCGCTGTTAACGCAGTAAGGAGGTGGAGGAGGGGAAAAAAGGGGGAACATATTGTTGAAATGTGAGTACCTAAAACCCCTTTGATGTTATTTGTATAGATTTTTTCTTTTATTTTTTTTTACGAGTAAACTGAGCAGCAACTACGGAGAAAAGGTCATCACACTTTTACATTTCAAGTTAAAATGTCCCCATTGCATTTACTTTATTTACTCAGTGAAGCTCCATCATTCTTCCATCATTGCCAGAAAACCTCATGAAAAACACACGTTTTCTGATGTCACAAGGGGCCTTGCTGACACCTCTCTCACGTTTGGGACCACTCCCCCCAGCCAGGCGTTGGCTCCGCCCCCTCAGTCTGCGTCTTTTTTTTTTTAGGGACTGAGCCCAGTGATAAGACCTGCTCTGGATCAGACCCGGTTGTATTGTTGTTTTGTTTTTTTTTATTGTTTGTTTGTTTTAATCTTCTACTAAACACGGTCCAACATGGATCCATCACTTTTAGCGGGAGGCTGCAAACAGAGGTCCAATCATACTGGAATCCATCCATCCATCCCTTGTTCATGTTATCCTCCCATCCCTACATCTGTCCTTTTCCCCCACCTCCACCTCCATCATCCATTTGTCCATCCGTCATCCGTCAGTCCATTCTTCACTTCATCCATCCACCTCGTTGTCTCCGGCCCGTCATCCCTAACAACAATCTGAACCAAGACACAAAAATATCTGTGAGTGCCAAGAGTGAGAATCAAGTGGACTTCAATATCTCAGAGGCTCCTCTCTGGCTCCCTTCGCCTCGACTCGGAGAAGACCGACTCCACCCGACCTCGGTGTAATATCCTCCGCCGTAATGTCCTCCATTACGCCGTGAAAAAAACCTTTCCTGATAAAATTCTTCCCCTTTAACGACGGAAGAGTCTCTCCTTTTTCAAACACGTTTTTTCTCTGGAGTTCATTTACCTCCGCACAACCTCTCCTCTCCTTCCTTTTCCACACATTTTTGAAATTACAATCACATTTCTGGAGCTCATGATGGTACCGCAGGTTTTGATTATTATTCTGTTTTTTTTTTTGTTTTTTTTTCCTCCCCCCCCCGCTCCGCAAAGTGAGACCTCTCCCATGCTTGAAGTTTAAACACGACCGGAGGGCGAAGTGACAAATACTGAGCGGCGATGAGCCAAAACCAGGTGTTGCTGTCATATCTGCCAGCAGTGTTGGGCTGGGAATTTGTTCTTCTTTTTTTTTCTTGTGATGGCAGGAATTTTAATAATGTTCCTCTGGGAAGTTCAGAAATAGGTGAGAGAACAGATGTAATAAGCGCTCGATTCAATATGTTTCACCTCCCACGTGCGCCGCATGCTCGTCTGCGCTTGACTTGATTTGTGCCCGGCAGCAGTTTTGTCTTGCAAGTCGGATTTACAGCGCGTGCTTCAAAGGAGCAAAGTCTGATTTTTTTTTTTTTTTTTTTTTAACACTCTTTTAAACATGAAGGCGGTTGCAGGGAAAAGTGAATTCAATCTGGTGTTGTCAAATCAAAAGAAAAAAAAAAAAAAAAGATCAAAATCAGATGTTGTATCCTTAGAATTAAGATGTAACAAAGTACAGCTTGTGGCTGTTGTTTGTTTTTGCATACGCTCGGTAGCTCTTAGCCCGTCGCTCCTCCACCCCACAAATGCAAAGAACACCTGTCAACATGAACGTTGTTGATTAGAATTTGAAACGAGTTGAAACTAGGGAAATAACTCGCACTTTGCTAAGCCCCGCCCTCAAACAGTCACTAACAGCGACTACGTTTACATGCACAGCTTAATCGGGCTTCTCTCCCCGTCCCGGTTTACGTGCAGTCTGAGAAAATCAAATTATTGACGGGAACGTTTCCACCTCCCCAACACTGGGGGGCGATAGGAGTCTTTTCAGCGTGTCAATTCCTGGTTCACCTCTCTCGTTAGACAATAACAAAACAACTGGAGTGCGATACAAAGCCAGTGTGCAATTTAACTGAACAGCTGCAGATGTGTTGCACCACCGCCAGTGGATTGGTCGGATACATACAAATGTACACAACATGTTCATTTTACTGTCGAAGCCCACAATCTACCACAGCCGCTGTTCAGTAAGGAAAGCGATGGTGATTTGGAGAGGCGGGTGTGCTGTTGGAGGGCTGCAACAAAACCATGTCTTCGATTCTACACTTTGCGCCGTCACCGTGGCAACTGACCCAGAACCTCCGCGCTTGGTGCACACAGGTTGAGAGGACAGACGGGTGGGAGAGGGTCTGGAACTGCAGCGTGTGGAGCTCCGGTCAAGGCAATGAAACCTCTCTGCCCACTCTTGTTATTGTGTTGATCAATAGAAGTAGAAAACACCGCGGCAATGAGAGAGTTTTGAACACATAATGGAGAGACAATTTCAATTTCTGAATAACACGCACATCGTTTGTGAAACTTTGCAGACTTGTGAAGATGTGTCGAGCCTGCAGGAAGTCACTACGAGCGCCAATTCCACTCCACCGCCATTGTTCTGTATGAAGTGGCGAGTTGCACTCACTGCAAACTCTTGTTGGAGAACACAAATGAACTGGAAAGGTTTGCGTACTGCTTCTGCAAAGGAATTGTGTCCTCGGTTCTACACAAACTTGTAAAAGCATCACGCGTTGAAGGAGCTGGTGTGTCTTGACTGTTTTTCAGTTCCACAATGTTTTGTTCGAGCCCTTTTGCTTCACACCCCCTTGCTTTGGGGCACACGCAAGCAAGGGGGTGCGAAGCAAAAGGGCTGCGCATATGCATTGTCCAGCTAAACTCCGACTGAGGCGTGTCCATGAGGGGGAAATTTGAATTTCAGTCGCATTATCTGAGTGTCTTAACCTGAGTCCTCCAACTCTGATTATAGTCGGACCCACGTGTTTACGTGCACTGCAGTTGTCCAGTCATAGTCGGAACCGAGGCAATCATTTGGTTTTCTGGAGTGCTATGTAATTGTAGTGAGTAAATAGACAGACAGTAACCAGGCGGGGGGGGGGTGACTTCCTCTGGTTCTGACCGTTAGCTTAGCTAGCAGACTTCTTACCTGGTGGATGAGTCTATTACCTGGGTGCTTTAGCCTTGCTTGCTGGTCATTTTGACATTATCATTGTGAATACTACTGCTAGTAGTAATGTGGGCCAATATGGACTGAACAGAAACTGCGTAGGCAGGCAGCTGGCCCAGCTTCATACGTTTCTTGTGCTTTGGCAGTTCACCTCTTTCATCCTTGTTGTTGTTGCCGCTGTTGTTATTCATTCCTTTATTGCCACCCATTAATACAAAGGGAAAAGCTTCCCTGTATGTTGAGGCTGACCTCCTCCCACTCTGCCTGAGCACGGCGCCGCGCATGCAGGAAACTGTGAACGGGTTCCACACAGGCAGCGGCGGCGGCGGCGGCGGCGGCGGCGGCGGCGGCGGTGTCTGCGACCTCGCAGCCCTTAAAGGAAACCATCTCAACCTGAAGCAGACAAATGGAGATTAATCATTTCAAGACTTGAGAAAAAAAAAAAATCCTTCACAATTCTACACCATTTTTTTTCCACCTCATCCACCGGTGTGTGTGTGTGTGTGTGTGTGTGTGTGCGGGCGCGCGTGGGCGACAGTTTATCACACCGGCGCGTCGGCTAATGAATATTAATGTGCTCAGATGTTGGAGGAATTAATTGTCTGGGCGGATAAATGCGGTGTTATCTGCAAGTCTGAGGTGTTTTGACGGTGCGTCGGCAGCGGAGCATCGCGGCCAATGAGGTGGGAAGAAGGAACAACAGAGGTGCCGAGCTGGGTTTAGTGGTTTTTTTTCTCTCTCGGGTCCTCCCCCTGAAGTCGCCGTAGGGGAAAATATGTTTGGCCGGTCGTCATTTTCATTGGAAGTGCAGAGGCGAAGCTTCAGGTTGTGTCGTTAAGAAGTCGTGTTGCTGCCATGTTGGGTCAAAGTCGCAGCTGTAAAAAAAAAAAAAAGTTTTTCACTCACTGCTTGAGAGGGGGGATAAATCACAGTGACTTTTTTCTTTTCTTTTCTTCTTTTTTTTTTTTTTTTTTTTTTGTTTTGCTGTGTGGCTCAACACCTGGGACACCCAGAGGGAATGTTGCTGGTACTTGGAATTTATTTCATGTGTCCGTCTTCTAAAAAGCCCGTAATAAAACACTCAACAAACTACCATCTGATCTCACAACTTTGTTTCAACATCCGTAAAACGACAATAACGTTGCTTTACTTTTACCTTCACGTTCACCTTGAGAAAGCCTCTGCGTGTCGCACCCGGAGATAACTCACACGTCCATTTGAGAGGAAGCTCAGTGAAAACATTTGAAAAGAGGAATTTAGCAGGTGATCGGACCAACTTGTTGTCTCTTCGGTACCGGAGGAGCCGGTTGGCCGCAACCACAGGCTTTCTATTGGCTTCCGAGGAGGGAGGCGCCTGACGTTCATCGCCACCCTGTGGTTAGCGACACAGACAGGAGCTCCTGAACTGAATCTCTGAGTCTCACCTGCTTCTCTGCCAAGAGGAAGCTGATCGACCCAGTTATATTCTGAACAGCTGAAGCTTTTCAAAGTGGATCTGGAATTCTTGACTTTGAAATTCTGCCATCCAGCCTCACTAAAACGTCGGGGAGGGGATTCCTGTCGGCTGTAGCCAGTGTCATCGTTCATTAGCGAGCTAGCAAGCGAGCGCTGACTGAACCCCGGCTGTAGCTCCTCCCTCTTCCGAAATCAAAGGTCGGGCTTTTCGTGGCATTTTCTTCCCAGCGGATTGAAAACCGGACCGAAGCTTTTTGCGGACGAATTGGACACGTTGAGAACTTCAGATCTCTCCAAGTCTCTGGCAAAGATCCCGGATGATGGCCGGACGCTCTCCTGATGATGATCTGCGCTCAATGAGTCAGTTCACTTCGTGAGACAGGCGCTGCTTGTTTAGGTTTTCTTTCTTTTTTTTTTTTTTTTTTTTTTAATCTTTTCTTCTTCCTGCATATCTGATGCAGACTCCGCGGAGGCCTGAGGGGGCGGAGCCGCTCGTCCGCTAATCACAAGAACGATCGGCACTTTGATCCCCTGGCTCCTCCGGCTCACGTGTCAATACGCCCTTGAGGCTGGAATCTTTATTCCACTTAACCCTGCTGATGGCTGCCTGGTGACTGATTGGCCGGTCGGTTGGCTCACAGCGTGGCCACGCCCACCACTAGCGCTGTCGGTCGTCGTCAAGAGAACCGGCGGCGTCGCCATTAACCTGCTGCTTTTATTTCCTTCCTTCTTCCTCCCGAAATTCCTGGCAACGGTACAAATGGGTGTTTGTCAGCGGCTAATTGTGTGGCTAGCGGTCGGTGGCGGCGGAGACGCTTCATTACGGCTTCATTTACATGAAGTCGAAGTTGCAGTCGCTGCAAGAAATCGTCTCGTGAGGCAGAAAAGAGCCGAAGAGCCTCCGATGTAAACAAGCGTCACTCCGTATGGAGAGGTGCACACTGCAGGCCAGCGTGTTGCACAGATGCAAAGGAAGATTGGAAAATAGAAGTCAATTTTTCAGACTTTCATGCAATAACAAAAAACAAATAAACAAAAACAAAAAATGACACATGATGAAAGTGAAGCAGCGTGACGGGAACAGACGAGTCGGTCCGGGGGTTTTAAGGTGCGCTAAACGCCATCAGCGAGCGACTGTGGCACACGGCGTTCTGCAAGTCATCTTTAGTGTGCGTGTGCGTGCATGTGTGTGTGTGTGTGTGTGTGTGTGTGTATTTTAAAGATGGATGGACTGGCGGACAGATAGTGCAGATAAAGCCAGATGACTCAGCGAGTGGCTGTCAAGTTTTCTCTGTGTGTGTGTGTGTGTGTGTGTGTGTGTGTGTGTGTGTGTGTGTGTCCCTACACTCGCAGCAGCGGGAGCCGAGCCGGAGCCAGACAGGCAAAGAGAGGCAGAGGGGGAGAAGGGGGGGAAGGGGGGGGGGGGGGGGTAGAAATGCCCACAGCTCAGGCGTCCATCTCTCAGTTCCAGTCCAGTGCCCGAGGAAATGTACCCTGATATTAGCTATTAAAGAGCAGATTGTCAGGGGAGCCATGCCAGCACGGACGGCAGCTGTGGAGTGGAGCGGGCGGGGGGGCGGGGGCGGGGGAGGAGGGAGAAAGGGAGGGAGAGAGGTGGCTGACACCCTCCCACTGCCACACCAACCTCCACTTTTCTTCCTCAGGTCTTCAGGCCGCCGATAAATCAACCACCTCAATGGGAGTCCACGCTATACGCCGCATGCATCCGTCTGGTGAAGATCTCAGAGCAACGGTTTAGGACGAGGGTTTGGATGAGAGAGAGAGAGCCCTCTGCCAGCACAGCGTTCAGAGCAGCCGCCCTTCTCCTTCTGCTTTCTGCTGGTGCGAGTGGCAACAGGGGGCGCCGTTGCTGCTGCTTTTTGAGGTTGACGTTATCTGTTCCAAACAGCAGAGACGTAACAAACTACAGAGACGTAACAAACTACAGGGCCGTAACAAACTACAGAGACGTAACAAACTACAGGGCCGTAACAAACTACAGAGACGTAACAAACTACAGAGACGTAACAAACAGCAGAGATGTAACAAACTACAGAGACGTAACAAACTACAGGGCCGTAACAAACAACAGAGACGTAACAAACTACAGAGACGTAACAAACTACAGGGCCGTAACAAACAACAGAGACGTAACAAACAGCAGAGACGTAACAAACTACAGGGCCATAACAAACAACAGAGATGTAACAAACTACAGAGACGTAACAAACAACAGGGCCGTAACAAACAACAGGGCCGTAACAAACAACAGAGACGTAACAAACAACAGAGCCGTAACAAACTACAGAGACGTAACAGAGACGTAACAAACAACAGAGACGTAACAAACTACAGGGCCGTAACAAACAACAGACGTAACAAACTACAGAGACGTAACAAACTACAGGGCCGTAACAAACTACAGGGCCGTAACAAACAACAGAGACGTAACAAAAAGCAGAGACGTAACAAACTACAGAGCCGTAACAAACAACAGAGCCGTAACAAACTACAGAGACGTAACAAACTACAGAGCCGTAACAACACTCTTATAACAGTTTGTCTTTATTTTTTTTATCGCCAGTTTACATTTAGATTTCTTGCCCACACAGTGAGAGATAGAACGGGAGTAATATAACGCTGCCTCCATCAACAACAACAACAACAACAACAACAACAACTAAACTATGCTTCCCGAGTGAAGCGTGAGCTTTGCTCGAATGCATTATTTCAGTTTGCACTTTACGTTCTCAATGAACAGCATGTTAGCATCAGAGTGAACGTGGCGTTAACACAGTGAACAGGCGCTAGCATTGAGTTTTACCTTCCCTCTGTGAGGTTATTTGACCGTTTACAGTTTGTAATTTGCAGATGGAAAGTAAAGTAGCAGTAACAGAGCAGGCAGCTTTTGAAACAACAACAAAAGAAGTTCTCACCACCAGTCGGTGTGAAAACCGCAGGGGTCGGGAAAACATTTCCCTGGTTGAGAGGAGTAAACAACGAGTGCGGCGCAGTAAATTCCACCCCATTAAACTTCGCCAACGGAACTTCGTGAGTTGGAACGCAGCTTCCGCACGGCGACTCTTTCTGCCGGAGGTTGGCAAGGCGGATGTGTCAGATTTTCGAGCTGGAATCTCTGCGACTCAGCCACCGTCCCCGAGTCCATCCACTCCAGCTTTTTTGGAAATAATAACCGTCTGACACACAGACAGGTGTTTGAGCGGACCTGGTGATGGGAGAGACGTGAGATCTGATTGGCTGCAGACCCGCGAAAATGTTCACATCTGCGACGGGAATTTGGACGGCGGCACGGAACCGCGAGCCACGTCCCGGGCCGAAATGAGGTCCGTGTCGTGTGCTCCCGAGTGAAAGTGGAAAGAGATAAATCAGCCCGCGATTCAGACGGACCAATCAGGCTGCTGTTAAATATCCCCGATAACACGGCGCCCCCATTTCTCCCAGACACGCAAAAAAAAAAAAAAAAAAAAAAAGCGAATCCAGGCGGCGCGCTATTATTTGCCGATGCAAATTCTTTCACCTTATCAATCTTTTGACTGCAGGAATATTCAAGCGTGACTCTTTTCTCATTTTACTCCCTCTTTGTATGCCGACAGGAGAGAAGGCCGAGACCGGGGGGAGGGGGGGGAGGGGGGAGAAAAAAAAAAAGAGGGGCGGCGTTGAATGGAATGTGACAGACCTCAAGCGCCACGAGGGACGTGTGTCCTTTAAGTTGTGACGGCACATACTTTTTAATTAGAGGAGCGTTAATCTGCCGTCGTGGAGGAAGGTAATCAGATCTCCGGGGAACCTCCCTCTGATTGGCTGCCAGCCCGAGTGGAGTGGAAGCCTTTCGGCGCCGGAGTGACGGACGATCTCGGAGGGCAGTGCGGCGAGGCCGCGGGGAAGGGGGGAGGAGTCAGGAGTTAGCGCCTGAGTTAGCGCCCTCTCCTTTAATTGTGTCCCCCACTCCATTACTCTCCCTTTAACCTTATCTCCCTTCTCCTCAACCCCCCCCTCCCCCCCCCACAACCAACACACACACACACACACACACACACACACACACACACCTTTCTCCCCTTTTTGTCTCTCCACCACCACTTTTCTTCTTTATCTGAACCCGTCTGCTGTTGAACTCAAGAGTTTTCTAACTTTCACCGCTTTAACTTTCATTTAACTTTCTACTCCTCCGACTTTTGTTTCTGCTTCTCGTCCTCCTTTCCCGTCTCGCCATGATTTCATTCCTCGCTCCTCCGCTCTGTTCTCCGCTAGCTGGTGGCCGTAAGTTAGCATCCATTGCTGCCCCGCGGGTTTGTATGGTAGCATCTTTCATGCTTAACAACACACTGCATTTGAGTGAAAATATCTTCCTGTTCTGCTAAAGCGCAAGCTAATGTAGCATCCACACCAGTCTCTTTAGCGACGTCGAAAATGGTCCAAAAAAAAAAAAACAGAGTTTGCGTTACGCGGTAGCTGCTAGTGCTAGTATGGTGGTTGCTGCCAGTTCTGGGAAAACCCCAATGCTAATATAGCATCCTCACTTGTCTCTTCAGACATCGGCCGCAGTGAGGTTTAGGACAAAGGAACCTTTTTTTCTAACTCTCGTGTGTGTGTGTGTGTCCAAGTGTGTGTGCCATCTGTGTTCAGACAAGCCACATCCTCACGGAGAAAACATGCTCCACATATTTTGCCGCTGACACGCACACGTCACACCCCCCGACACAGGGAAGGAGTGCAACAGCAGTAGTGTGCGCTTGTTAACTTGCTCACCCGCTGACAGCTTCAATCAACTCACGCTGCGCTGTCTCAGGTTGAGGGGTTTCCTTCCTTTCACCGCTTTAACTTTCATTTAACTTTTCTTTTCTTCTGCTCTCACTCCTCCTCCTCCTCCATCTCTCCATCATCTTTTTTTTTTTTTTCCCCCCCGTGCGTGATCGTCTCTCTCCCTTCCCCCCTCCTCGGCTGTCTTGGCCGCCCCGGCCGGGCCTCAGATTGATCACAGCCATTACCTTCTATTAATGAGAGGGGATTGAGTCCTTAACTGGGCCAGTTAGGTCACAGTGACTCGGGATATGGATTACCGCAGGCTTCCCGGAGAGCACAGAGCTGTCCGAGGGCGACCCGGCTGCACTTTAATCACCTGCCCCCTCGCACCGCAAATGGCTCTTTAATGACACCATGGTGGATGGGCCCGGCCTGACACAAGGGCAAGGACACGCACGGCTCCATGGTTTCTCCTGTCGTCAGACTGCACACGCTGGCTTCCGACACACAACAGCCTGGCAAGGGCGACAGCGTCACAGTTGAAGATGATAAACGCAGCAAAGTGCAAAATCCTCTTTCAGATTTCAAAATCCACCCGTTACCCTCTTTCACTTGCTTCTCTTTCCAGGAAATGTGCGCTAAAGCACTCAGGTCTGAAAATCCCTTTTGCGTTGGTGCCCCTTGTGAGGTCACAATGGGTGCACAAATACCTCTTCCGTGTTAGTGGCCTCACCCCCTGTCGTGGTGTTGGCGCCAATCTTTGGAAACCTCCTTGTATTTGTCGTGGAAGGTCCAACAGAGTATCACTTTCAGCTGCAGGAGGCTGTAAACAAAGGGCTAATAACAGAATTGTCTGTTGAAATCCAGGAAGAAAAAAAGCAAGATCTGAAAACAGCTATTAGACAATTGAAAAAAAATATTTTTTGGTGTTGTTTTTTACTGAAGCCGCCTTTGCCTTTGTTTGTGATTTTCAACGTATTATTTTTTTTTTACAAACTTGGACACAAACGGCTGGAGAAAAACAACAGGGAAAAAAAAAAAAAATAAAATCACAGAATAGTGACTTCCAGCAACAGTGGGGGCGACTCTGCGATGAAATTATAATTATAACTACGTTTGAAATTGACATTTAACAACAAAAGAGGCAAAACAAACCTGCACTGCTACATTTCTATCAAAAGCCTAAAGGTAAGATTGATATCGATCGTCGTTCACCCGGCGAGTGAGAAAGTGGTGCCCACTCCTTTATTGAAAAAAAAAAAAAAAAGTGTATATTGTATATCTGTGAAGGTGCAAGGCGGGGGGGGAGCAGATGGTGGAGAGTCCTTCTGTTGAAGATATTGGGTCAAAATGTGGAGTCAGCATGAAAACCTCCCCCAGCGGAGAAAATGATGCTGACGGCGCCGCCTAGCTGTTGATGAATGAAAGAGGAGGGAAGTGTGATGTTCAGCAGAAGGAGGGAAAACACAGAATGGACCACAGCGCCGCAAAAGAATAATCGTCCAAAGATCCTCTTGTGTTCGGAAAGCAGGTCGAAAGAGTTTTTTAGGGTCCCCCCCCCCCAACCCTGGAACGCCGCCGTCGAGTTGGTACTGGTTAACTGCGAAGAGGAGCAACAGAGGCCGCCGCCACCGCCGCCGCCACCGCCACCGCCGCCGCCCGTGGCGGGAACGTTATTCATCAGGAGCGACAAGGTCGCAGTGGCGCTAGATTAATTACCGTGGTGGCGGCGGCGGCAGCAGCGCGGGGAGGATGTGTGGAAGGTTCCGCCTGGCTGAACCAGGCTAATAACGCCGAGGGCACCTGAGGTTCCGGACGGACACACGGAGAAAAAAAAAAAGAAAAAAAAAAAAAAAACACTTTTCAAAGTGCGTCGCGTTTGAAAACGCTGTTCTGAAGGTCCTGTTAGAGAACAGCGTGTATCTCCCCAAGAAGCACAGTGATTAGCCGTCTGTTTGCAGCCCTCCAGCTGAATTGCTGAATGGCTACGTTGTCGGACCTTCGACACGTTTGGAGAACAAAAAAAAAAAAAAAAAAGAATCGTGTCAGTCTAAAAATTGTTTCTGACAAGCAGAGAAAACAGAAAAACATCCTGGCTGAACTTTGGGATTTGTGGGGAGTCTGTGGACGGAACAGGGAGCGTTTACCTCTGTACTGTAGAATAACCGGCAGGACTTGTGACAGTGAGACTGCTTTGCGTCCGACATGAATTCCACTAACGCAACCAACAAATGAAAGCCACCGCTCACCTTTTCTTTCTTTCTTTCTTTTCGGAGCTGACACGGACCTCAGTCCTCAGCCGTCAAAATTACAACTGTGAATCTCGATGTCCCTGCTCCTCGTTTGTTACCATCATATTTCCTGTTCCGGAGCCTGGAGTTTCAGCTTCTTTTTTTTATTTATTTTTTTTATTATTATTTATGTGCAGCAAAATTTGCACTCGGCCGACTGTGAGAGGCGTCACTTTACAACCAGCACAAAGATTGTGCCTGGGAGCCGTTTCAAAGGTTAATGGATTGGATGCGCACAAACACGCAAACATTGGGACACAGAGAGAGAGAGAGAGAGAGAGGGAGAGAGAGTTGGAGAGAGAGAGAGAGAGAGAGAGAGAGAGAGAGAGAGAGAGAGAGAGAGAGAGAGAGAGAGAGAGAGAGTGTGGGCGGGGCCCACGCTGCATTTATTTCCATATATTTGTGGCGTTTTAGGCGTTTAGCTTTGAACAGGATTCAGCCTCAGTCCTGAAACTGGGTCTTTCTCTGATCCCCCGTCTCGCTCTCTCTCTCTCACATACACACACACACACACACACACACACACACACACACACACTCTTCCACATCACCCTCTTGTTTTTTTAACCGTCTGCCAGAGGTAACCGCGGTGACGCCGCTGCCAGGATAAATAAGAATCATTCATAATGGGCCCAGCAGAAATAGCATCATTCCGTATCGATCTGGCTGATCCTCATGCGGCGGCGGCGGCGGCGGCGAGTGCGGATGACTCCGAGGTGCTGGGGGAATCAATCACACGCTAAAACTTCATTTTTCGGCGAGGCCCCTCCTGCATTGTGCCGCCGCTGCTTCATGAGTCCAACGTATCGACCGGCCGCCGCCACCGCTGCTGTTTTTCCTCTTTATTCCTAAAAATATCTGACATTTCTTCCAGAGGGCAGCAGCAGCAGCAGCAGCAGCAGCAGCAGCAGCAGCGGTTTGTGCCACATGCTAATGCCGACCCACGCGCAGCCGGCAGCTGACTGGAGGTGTGAAGGGGAGAAAAAAGAAGAATCTCGCCCACTCCAGGTCTTGTCGACCGCTTTGTGTGAATGGAAATCAGCAACACGTTGCTGCTGCTGCTGCTGCTGCTGCTGCTGCTGCTGCTGCTGCTGCTGCTGCTGCTGCTGCTGCTGTTGCTGCTGCTGCTGCTGCTGATTTAAAAACCCAAAGACTCAAATTCTCTCTTTTACTGTGACATCAAAGCTGCTGTTGAGCAGATATGAGCTGTGTTTTGTGTTGAAGGAGCAGTTTTCAGTTCTGACGAGATGTCAGACAGTCTCAGATTCAGCAGTTTTTGGTGCTACATCCGCCTTTATTAAAAACCATCACGGACCAATAATAATCTCCGGCAGCGTTGCACGCCACGATTCTCCGTCTCGAACCCAAACACTCCACATGATTCACTAACAGCCTCCTGATAAGGTCCAGGTCTTCATTCCTCCTTCACCTGCCCCGAGGGCCCCGTGACCTCAAGGTCACTGGGGTCATGAACCCTTGACAGGACGGCCGTCTAGTTGCTTTCGGGGCAATTTACAGACTTTTTCGTGGAGGCGTGAGCAAGAATAACAACAACACAGCGGTATTGCCTGCTTTGCTTTGCTTTGCTCGCCTTGGTTCCCGCTGCCCACCGTGCAGCAAGTGTGTGTTGCGACGCCGGACTTCCTCCCACTGGTTGGGAATCTCCTGCCGCTGTTGTTTTAGCTGAACGAATAGCGGCGCTGATGACGATCCCCCCCCCCCTCCGGGCAGTAAACACGCCACCGACTCCAGCAGGTGAGGTTGAGTGTCAGCGATGCTGATGGAGAGCGGCGGGGTGGGGTCAGACTCGCCACGGACCACCGACCGCTGCTCCAGATCGCCGGAACTGATCTTTACGCCGGTGCTGCGACCCTCCAAACCAGTCCCACGGTGTCTGATTCCCATCAATCCACCGTTCATCATTTTCCACCTGAACCTCCTGAGTGACGAACACATGGTCTTTTTCCCTTCCCCACTCTGTGCAGAGGCTCCAGGAGGAGCTCCTCCCCCACCACTGGTGGCGTCCAGCAGAGTTCCTCCTCCTCTGCCGCTGGCGCCGCTGATGACTCTCCCCACGCCGAGGCCCCTGGCCCCTCCGGCCTCGCCCACGACGGCCCAGACCGACGCCGCCGCCGCCGCCGCCGCCGCCCCGGACACGCCCCCCAGCGCCGCTGCGGACGAGCGGCCGCCCGAGCTCGGCTCGCCCTCGGAGCCCGACCAGGAGGCGGAGCCGGCGGAGGGCGAAGCCGCCGAGAGCGACGGCGAGACGGAGGAGGAGAAGGCCCGGCGCCTGCTCTACTGCTCGCTGTGCAAAGTGGCCGTCAACTCGGCGTCGCAGCTGGAGGCCCACAACAGCGGTGAGAGAGTCGAGAGTCTCGCCGCTTCTTTTCTGATATCGGCAGGAAAAGGCGACAGAGGGGGGTGGGCGCGTCTCGCAGAAATAGGACACAGCGGCGTCAGTTGTTGAAGGGATGGCGATGGAGTTTGTTGGGCCGAGTTGGTTTCGCTGTTCAGTAACTGTCAAGTCGATCACTTTTCTCTCGTGGCGGTGGACTGAAAGTGTTTCCAGTGAGACCTTCCTGGCATCGCAGGCCCGAGCAGTGTAGTCATCGTCTGTGGTCGACACCGCAAACAGAACTTCTTTTTTTTTTATTTTTTCCCCATTAAGGCCCTCCAGAATGAGTCAATCATTGCAAAATGATGATAAATGTCAAAAAAAAAAAGAAAAGGCAGCCAATTTGAGGCAGCTTCGGCACATGTTTTCAATCCATCAAACGCCGAGTTTGCAAGAGACTTTGCAAAAAAAGGGTTTGAACGAATCCGTCCAGCAGGCAGAACACGTCCAAGAGAGGAGGCCAAAGCTGAAACTGTGTGGCAGACAAGAAAGACGGAGAGAGAGAAAAAAAAAGAAATCATACATGGTGAATAGGATTTATTTTCCTCTCTGCTTCTTTCTTGAAAGTTGCTAAATGCAACATTACACAGCTCTTGTGCCCAGTAGTCTATGCACTGCACACCGCACGATGGGCGAACGTGCGTGCTGGTCATTGCCCACGAAGGTGGAACTGAGATTAAAGCACAGCATGAGTGGTGGAAAAACACCAGGTGCTGCAGAGAGGTATGAGGGGGAACGAGTAGCTGCCGATGTTATTGGGGGGGGGGGATGTTGAGCTCCAACCTCATCACCGTCATGTGCAGACATACAGGAAGGCTTCAGCACAATGTCATTCTTGTGAGTATGTGTTATAACTGCCGCACGACGTGGTGAAATTAAATCGGAATCAGATTTACTTTATTCGTCCACAAGGGGAAATTACTTTTTGTTGCAACTCCAACCCAACGTTTTACAACAAATAAGAGAATATATATATATATATGTATGTACACATATACACAGGTACTACCCGAAAAATTTGAATATCCAGTAAAAGTTGTTTTATTTTGGCAATTTAACATAAAAGATGAAAGCAACACATTGTATTGAGCCATTCCACGCAAACTGACGTCTCAAGCAGTCCCTTGTTGTCACTTTGCTCATTAAGATTTTCAGCTTATTAAAACCACAAAGCCATAAACTCAGAACATTATAATAAAATTTGAGTTTTTTTTTTTTTTTTTAAGCTGCAAGACCTGATCAGCAAAATCCAAAGAAAAAACAACTTGAAATAATATTGATTTGCATATTATTCCTTTGTATAATATGTCACATTCACCTTTTAAGTTGAATTGCAGAAACACAACAACCTTTTCAGGGTATTCTAACTTTCTGGGTAGTACTGTAAATGTATATATATATACATATATATATATATATATATATATATATATATATATATATATATATATATATATATATATATATATATACTATATGCATGAGTATCAAGGTGTACATAGTAGGTGAAAGTTTATAAAGTGATGAGAAACAAATTCATCATCTGGTCTGGTCCAGTGTTCAGCAGCTGCCAACAGCTCAGGCCGAGTGTGACACTTTGAACCCAGCGGCTCTACGAGACTTTCATCTTTGATCTGTGAGGTTTCAGGGACATTTACGGGCCGACCCCTTCCACACCGAGCGTCACCGCCTGAACTTCTCAACTCCACACACACACACACACACACACACACGCCGCAGAGTGGAAGTTTTACCATCTGTGCTGCTTCCTGTCCCAACCTGCAGGCACCAAGCACAAGACGATGCTGGAGGCGCGCACCGGCGTCGGCTCCATCAAGTCCTTCCCCCGGCCGGGAGTCAAGAGCAAACTGGCCACGACCACCAAGTCGTCCACTGGCCTGCAGAACAAAACCTTCTACTGTGAGATCTGCGACGTGCACGTCAACTCAGAGACTCAGCTGAAGCAGGTGAGATGACCCGATGACGTCACAATGACATTTAAAAGTATGTAAAAAAAAAAAAAGGAATTGTTTTGCCGCTTTCTGTCCTCCCCGTGCAGCTTGGTGCGTCTGAATCTGAAATACTTCCTATTGCTCAAGTAATCAAGGTTCATTTCCGCAAAGAGGAAATAGGGGAAGTGACTGCAAGCCAAGCTGCTGCTAAAGATGTTAGCGTGATATTAGCATGAATGCTCAGGTGGCTGCAGTTTTATCAGAGCTCGTTGGTTGTTTCACATTGGAAGAGGAAAGAAGCTCGGCACTGGAAGGTTGACGTCGGAGGACTAAACTGCAAAAACTGCTCAGTAGAGAGCAGTGGCGAGCGTCTAACAACCTACTGGAGGCCTCTCGGCTTCACTGGCAGGAGACACATCTGGTTGGTGCACTTGAAAGCAATAGAAGGAGGTTTCGCCCAATCATCTTCCGCGTTTTGGCCTCCTGGATGGATGGATGAATGGATGGATGGATGATGGATGGATGGATGGATGGATGGATGGATGGATGGATGAATGGATGGATGGATAAATGGATAGATGGATGAATGGATGGATGAATGGATGGATGGATAAATGGATAGATGGATGAATGGATGGATGGATGGATGGATGGATGGATGAATGGATGGATGAATGGATGGATGGATGGATGGATGGATGATGGATGGATGGATGGATGGATGGATGGATAAATGGATGGATGGATAAATGGATAGATGGATGAATGGATGGATGGATGATGGATGGATGATGGATAAATGGATAGATGAATGAATGGATGGATGGATGATGGATGGATGGATGGATGGATGGATGGATGATGGATGGATGGATGGATAAATGGATAGATGGATGGATGATGGATGGATAAATGGATGGATGGATGGATGATGGATGGATAAATGGATGGATGATGGATGGATGGATGGATGGATGGATGAATGGATGGATGGATAAATGGATAAATGGATAGATGGATGAATGGATGGATGGATGGATGGATGGATGATGGATGGATGAATGGATGGATAAGTGAAGTAAATCCAGTCTCTCTGAGAGAGACTGTCTGCCAGTTCTCTCCTTCACTGCCCACCTTTTGGTCCTGAGGAGGAGGAGGAGAAGAAGAAGAGGAACTAAATGGTCCTCATGGGAACATCGCTGCTTGTAGAAATTCCTCTTTTAGGGGGGGATTTTTCAGTCAAATTATTAAGACAGAAAAAAAAACAGCACATGGTATCGAAACTCATTATATCAGTTATATCAGGTCAGGCAAGTGTCCCTGTAAATAACCTGCCATAAATGTCCGACTGCCCTCCGTGGTGCTGTTAAATCCCTCCCCCTCCCCCTCCCCCTCCCCCCTCCGCCAGTAAATGTGACCAGCTGACATGGTAGGACGGCAGGCTGCTGTCCTCTTACTGTGTCCCACCAGGGCTGCCACCAAGCTCCGTAGTTGAATTCATTAATTTTGATTGACGAATGTGCACCACCCTCCTCTTCCCTCCCCCCTCTGCCTCCCCCTGCCCCTCCCACCACCACCACCACCACTACTACCACCGCCCCAATCTCCTTTGCCATCGTAAAAAAAAAACAATAATAATAAGAGGCAGCAGGGCGAAGCGTTGACCTCCACTTGCCTCACCTCACCCACCGCCTCCCCCACCCCCACCCCCCACCCGTGATGGCTGTTGATTAACGACGGTTCGTCCCGGTTCTGTTGCGAGTGTGCCACACACACACACACACACACACAGTCAGCAGCTTGTCTGAAATGTCATTTACATGATGCTCATCCCCATCTTGTCAGGTTGGACAAAAAAAAATAAAAAATCAAAAAAATGGAAGTGGTTGTACATAGACGAGTGATTTCCTGCTGGTCGTTCTGGACTAAACCAGCAGCCTGCGGCGCAAATTAGCGGGAAATGGCTTCTTTTCATGAGAGGCAGATCAGGCCGCCGTCAAAAAGACGCTCTGCTAATGATCTGTTTGGTGCGTCTGAGGCGAGAAACGCCAGCCCGAATTCGCTGGGACGGAGTGTTTTTTTTTTTTTTTAATGTATTTTTTTTTTTTCGTAAAATCCTCTTTCCTCGTTTCCGTCACGCTGGTGGGGAATCTGGTCTGACAACACCGGGGAACGTCTCCGTTCTTCCGAGTTCCCTTCCCTTCATCCAACCCAAATTCCTCCAGCTCTCAGGCCTCTGCCGGCCCTCCTGGGGCGGAGGCAGGGCTGCAACCCGGATAGGTTGCCGGTTTGACTCCCAGCGAGAAAGACAACCCAACATAACGCTAAATCAGCAGCCACTTAGAAGAGCGTGCACACCTCAGCATTGTGGGAAGAGCCACAGACCCTGCAGTGAACACATCCACGCAGAAATGGTTTCTGCCTGGGAATGGAACCCATCACCTTGTCGCTGTGAGGTGACGCTGCTGACTGTTGCAGTGAATAGACTCCCACTGGATGGTGATTTTACCCTTTTTCTGTGTTTTTTTTTGTTTTTTTGTTTTTTTTTTTGAATGTGTGGACATTTTGTTTGGTTAACGCCGACCGTTTGGCGCCTCGCAGCGTCGCAACTGCAGTCATCTTCACCAGGGGTGGTGAAAATGCCACCGTCAAAGCTGTAGCACCCTTTGCTCCGAGGCGTGAGGTGTATTTTTAGCTCCACTGCCTCCATCCGCGCTGGTCAGGTTCCCGCCTCGGAGCACGATAAGCTATCTATCCTGAAATGGCATCCAGCCGGAGGAAGGAGGGAGGGACGGGTGGGGTGGGGGGGCTGTGGGGGGCGCAGCAGGCATCTATAAAGCGTCACTAGTAAGCTGTGGTAAAAATAAATAAATCAATAAATAAAATACAGATCTGTTGGTGTCGGTGATGAAACCATTAAACTTTTCAAACAAGAAAAAGTTTTGGAAACAAACAAAAAAAAAAAGAAGAAGATCTGATCAATGAACACAATCCCCAGGAGATGAATTTCCCTGTGCTGATAACTGCCAGATCTGCTCCCGATGAGTCGCTATCAGATGGTGGTCCCTGCCTCCTGGAGGCTCCGCTCTCCTCTGAGGAGGAGGAGGAGGAGGAGGAGAAAAACGACTCCCTGTGAAGCCGCTCGTTGTTGTTGTTTTCCCTCTGTGTGGTTCCTGCAGACGGACACGGCCAGGGAGTCACAGTCTGGAAGGATGTTTGGGTAGCAGATTTTTTTTTTAGGGACGTTATGTGCCGTAAAAATGAAGGAGGCAGAATGGCGAAAAACGATGAAAAATGAAGAAAAAAAACATCCGGCTGGTGTCAGTAGGAGCTCCGAGCTCATTGCTTTGATCAAATTTGTACATTATCATGACATCAGTTTCAGTTTCATCATGTTTTCTTCCCCCATGTTGAATAGAATTTCCATTCAACAATAATAATAATAATAATAATAATAATAATAATAATAATAATAATAACTCTCTCGTTCTCTCTCTCTCTCTCTCTCTCCCTCCCCTGTGTCGTCTGCCCCTTCTCAGCACATAAGCAGCCGCCGCCACAAGGACCGGGCAGCGGGCAAACCGGCCAAACCCAAGTACAGCCCCTACAGCAAACCGCAGAAAGGCCAGAGCAAGCAGCAGCCGGTGAGTCAGCGCACGTCCCGGCCGTCTCGCCCCGCTCGGCCGCCGGGAGACCGACGTGCCGAGTCGCCAGCGGCTCTTTGATATCTGACACCGTGTTGACGGCGCTGCTCCTCCCCCGACCAGTCAGTGTCAGAGCAGGTCGCATGGAAGTGACGAGAGGCACAACAAATGTGATGCTGATCCGATACCAAATGGATATAGTCAGTATCACTGATGTCGATACGTGTAGCGTTTACGCTGTTCCTCATGATCTGTTTACCTACTGTGAATTATTCATTTGTCTGGTGAATAGAGACTACTAGTCTACAGCATTCAGCGCTATTCTCACCTCTTTCCGACTTCACAGTAGACTGGATTTACTTCACTTATCCATCCATCCATCCATCCATCCATCCATCCATCCATCCATCTATTATTCATCCATCCATCCATCCATCCATCCATCATCCATCCATCCATCCATCCATCCATCCATCATCCATCCATCCATCCATCCATCCATCATCCCATCCATCCATCCATCATCCATCCATCCATCATCCATCCATCCATCCATCCATCCATCCATCATCCCATCCATCCATCTATCCATTTATCCATCCATCCATTCATCCATCATCCATCCATCCATCCATCCATCCATCATCCATCCATCCATCCATCTATCCATTTATCCATCCATCCATTCATCCATCATCCATCCATCCATCCATCCATCCATCCATCATCCATCCATCCATCCATCTATCCATTTATCCATCCATCCATTCATCCATCATCCATCCATCCATCCATCCATCATCCATCCATCCATCCATCTATCCATTTATCCATCCATCCATTCATCCATCATCCATCCATCCATCCATCATCCATCTATCCATCCATCCATCCATCCATCCATCCATCATCCATTCATCCATTCATCCATCATCCATTCATCCATCCATCCATTCATCCATCTATCCATTTATCCATCCATCCATCCATCCATCCATCCATCCATCCATCCATCCATCCATCATCCATCCATCCATCCATTCACAAGAGCTGGTAGTTCACCCTTCATTGGAATGTGAACCATGCCTCATTCATTTCATGACAGGAGGAAATTTATTGTTTTAATTTTATAGTAATGTATCTATATATATGTAGTCAGCATATCAATTGTATATGAATGTCTCAATACAAGTCTAAAGTATCCATAAATATGGCATCAACACCAATATCACCATTGGTATCAGTAGTATGGGCGTTTCCATCCATGTGAGTTTGAAGTCCACCCTGACACATTTGGTCCCTTCGACTGCCAGTTGAATCAGTAGTCTGCTTGTTACATCGCCGGTCTTATGAACCTGAGTGGATCAGCAGAGTGACTGAAGGGTAAACAGCTGCAGGTCTCGGCCTTTAAACGCAGCATCGCGAGGCCTTTCAGAGCAGCAGGCGTTTGGTTTCCCGCCGCCGCTCAGCCACAAATTGCCTTGTTAGTTTCATCTCATTTCGAAGCGCTTGAGTCTCGCGGTCGTTCTGCCAAAGCAGCCGCGATTATTAGTGGCGGACGAGCTAACAAACCCAGTCGTGAGTACGGCAGAAAACACTTTCCAACCACCGCCGTGGCTCTGCGGTCGTGGCGGCGGTGAGCCGCTGCCTTCTGGCTGCCAGACCCGCAGAGGAAAAAAAAAAAAGGGCTGAAAGTTGTTTTGCCACATGTGGCTGAGTCGCCGGGTTGCGCGGCGGAGCCACGTGGCTTCAATATCAGCTCGGCTCTCTCTCTCCGTGACACAGAACCCGCAGGAATATGTTGATGTTTATGTGTTTGCACAGGCGGAGCGCCGGGGTTTACCAGTGTGGAGGGGAAATGGCTTTTTCCTTTTTTTCCCCCTTCTGAAACCCATCATTGACTGAGTTAACGGAGAGGAGCTCCTCTGATGAGCGCAGAGTAAAGAATGCTTCCCTGCTTCCCGCCGGGCTGCCGAGGCCCAGCCTGTGATTGATAACCCGTGGCGGCGGCGCTGGGAGACACGGCGGCTTTTCCATTACTGATACAGAAGATTAGGCCGGATAACTCCGCTGACCTCCTCACCCTATTAGCCTGTTTGTTGGAGGCTGGATGCCTCTCCTTTTGCCCTTCCGTCTCTTCCGTCCTCCTTCTCGATATCATTTTGCACTCACCGGGGAGGAATTTCTCCAGACAAGCGACAACAATAACAAAGAAACATGTATTTCATGACAACTGGAGCAGCGTTTAATTCTTTCTGTGTGTCTGAATATCGGCAAAGTGTTTGATATTCACACGATGGCACTGCTACAGACGCTGAAATAAACAATAGGTGTAGACTTGCAACGTTCCCCACCAGGTCCCCTCAGGACATCCCCTCAGATGTCGCTGTTTACCTCAGTTAAGCTAAGTTAATCTCAGTTCATATGGGTTATCTCAGAAAGTGGTTTGTAAAAAAAAATAATAATAATAATGATAATAAATTCATAGTGATTTGTGAGGTTATAAGCAAAGCAGAATCGCTATTTTTTCTGTCTATACAGAGTAACAATTTTAAAAAGGAGTAACCTACACCATGTATTTATTTTCTTATATGTTTATGTTAAAATAATACAGTGTTGAAAGGCTGCATTTTGTTTGTGAGACAGAGACTTGCTGACGCGTATCCAAACCAACTAAGTGCTCGGTGTGTGAAGTTTTCCGGGGGAAAGCACCGTGTGTCTGGCGCCTCGCAGGTCGTTTGCAAACAACTGCCACCAATTAGCAGCTCATTCCCAGCACCTGTTCGGTCCCCCACGAAGCTCCCCGGACCTCAGCTCCGCCTCTATCTGAGTCCCGTCCACATTTCTTACGACCAATTTGATTTTCGGAGTTAAATCTTGTCAGTGCTACCGGCCTGTGGTCGGTGTCGTTGCTCCAGGACGGTGGGAGAGGAACGGCGAAAAACTGGAACGTGAAAGCTGCTAAGTGAAGTGCAGCATGATGTTCTCAGAAGAAGAAGAAGAAAAAAAAAAAAGACAAACCTTGGCTGTTTTGGAACTTTGGCTGTGAGCTGAAGCTTGTGTGTGTGTGTGTGTGTGATGGTGTAGGCTAGCTTGACAGGTCAGACGGGAAATGTTGCACGAGTTTATCTGGGCAGGAGCCCGAAGGTGATGTGTGGAAAATAATAATAACTGGAAAACCTACAGACGTTTGTTCTGTTGCTGTTCAGAGCGTGTTTTTCAAGCCACAGCGGGCCTAAGTATCTAAACCAAACTAATCCCCAGTGGTGTAGGTGTAAAGTTTCACGTTGGTCCACCTTGGATGTGAGCGTAGAGGAAGGAATAACCTAATGTCAGACCTCACTGGGGTGAGCGTAGCTTTTAAAACCAGGGTCCGAGCTAACCGCAAGCTAGGAAAACATTGTGTGATGTTGACATAAAAAAAAAAAAGGCCCATGACGAGGCCAGGTAAACCTGATCTGCTACGTATTGGCAACACTCTTGGATTGGTTTCTTGTCGACAGGGCAGAATTGATCACATCTCGTTAGAAAGAAACCAAGCGGCAGGCGTGGCTGAGGATCAAAGAAGACGCGTAAAACACAATTACGTCCGTCCAACCCCATTCAATGATTTGCTGATTTTCAGAATGAACAGAGTTGCAACAAAAAAAAAACAAAATAAAATAAACAAATCTGGGACGATGGGCTCCAGTCAAAGGAAGTTCAGGTTTGTGTGTGCGTGTGCGTGTGTGCGTGTGCGTGCGCTCATGTGTGTTCCAGTGCGTCTGAGCCTTTCATCCGCCACAAGCCATTCCAAGTCGATATCCAGCGCCCGGCGCCCCCAACTGGCCGACCGTGTCTCGGGCCAGAGGAGCCGCAGAAAGTTGTGTATATTAGCCGTCAGTGTGTATAAGGTGAAGAGTTTCAAATAAAAAAAAGTCCTAATTTGTTAATGCTGCTTGTGCTGTGTGGTGCACTTTCACTGTTCCTAGCCTCTCATCAGTCGTCTTGCAGTGCCAGTGCCCAGGTCCAGTTGCGATTTGGGAATTTGCGACATGACAAACACAATTCGGTTCGGGGGGGAAAAAAAAGATAAAACACAAACTGAACAAAGTGAAGAAGTATTCTGGCGAAATCTCTTCAAGCAGGAGGTTCCGTGGTCTACAACCATGGATATGTTTATGTTAAAATAATACAGTGTTGAAAGGCTGCATTTTGTTTGTGAGACAGAGACTTGCTGACGCGTATCCAAACCAACTAAGTGCTCGGTGTGTGAAGTTTTCCGGGGGAAAGCACCGTGTGTCTGGCGCCTCGCAGGTCGTTTGCAAACAACTGCCACCAATTAGCAGCTCATTCCCAGCACCTGTTCGGTCCCCCACGAAGCTCCCCGGACCTCAGCTCCGCCTCTATCTGAGTCCCGTCCACATTTCTTACGACCAATTTGATTTTCGGAGTTAAATCTTGTCAGTGCTACCGGCCTGTGGTCGGTGTCGTTGCTCCAGGACGGTGGGAGAGGAACGGCGAAAAACTGGAACGTGAAAGCTGCTAAGTGAAGTGCAGCATGATGTTCTCAGAAGAAGAAGAAGAAAAAAAAAAAAGACAAACCTTGGCTGTTTTGGAACTTTGGCTGTGAGCTGAAGCTTGCCATTCCAGGCCCATTTCAAGTCATATACCTGCCTTGAGAGGTGGTTTCAGGGTTTTGACTGTCCGTGATGTCACTCTACGCAACGCAAAACCCAACGCACCAGACCAGAGAGCATTGGAGTTGGAGGTGACGTAATGGAGCGGACAGAAGAAGTAGAAAACAGCGGTCAGTCCCCGGGCAGAGGAGGAACCTCATTGGCTCCTCAGCGTGTGGGGAGATACTGTAGCTCCACTCAAGCCCAGCTGCAGGCTGCCTGTATCACAACAAGAGCCGCTGTCGCAGTGATATGACGTCACACACTGCACGCTATGCTCAGTCATGTGGCCCGGTCTGAACAGAGCCACATCCCATGTGGACGCTTGCTAAAAACAGTGTGGGACAGTCGGCGCTTAGAATCAGATTTGAGAAGGAATCTGATTGGAATCAGATTCGCCTGCAGTCTGAACGCAACCCAAATGTTTTCTGAGTGCAGCATCCCCACGGCTCATTAGTGGTACTTTAACCTTTTAACCTTTAGAAGAGGGTTCAGCTATAGCATACCATAGCGTAGCATAGCATAGTATAGCCGGTGTACGTTCAAAAATAGAATTGCTAAAAAAAAAAAGACTGTTTCCTTCGGTGTAATGAATATTTTCAAAGTGTTGCTTGCAAAATGTATCTTTTAACATCTGTCTATATCGTCAACGTTGTTGTCCAACAGATCAAGCTCCCCCTGGCCAAGGACCACCAGTGTCAGGCCCTGCCCCCCCAGATCATTCCCGCCCACCTGGCGGCGGTGGCGGCCGCCATCAGCAACTCCTTCTCGCACCGCAGCAGCCACGGCCCCAACCCGGCGCCGCCGTCGCTCTTCCAGACGCAGACCTTGCTCCGCCCTGCCCCTGGACCTGTCAGGACCTCCCACCCACAAGTCCTTTTTGCCCCCTATTGACCCGTCCGACCTGGGCGGGCGCGTCCGCTCCGCCTCCTTCCTGTCCGGGACCAAACCGCGTTGCTTCACCAGGCCAAGGAGTCGCAGCAGCATCCAGGAAACTCCTCATACTGTGATTGGACCATCTAAACCCCGCCCCCTCGCCACCGCCATCACCTCTCCCTAAATGGATCATCAGACAGCGTGACTGACTCCAGTATCGCCCTGCGTGTCACGTCCTGACTCCCGATTACCGCAATAATGTATAAAACAAACCCTGTGAACTATGCAGCGTCATCACTCCACCATGTTTGTAAAGCGCGACAGTGTGGCGGGAAGACGGACGTCGTCGTCGACACTGAAGCGAGACCCTTCTAATCCCGCCGTCGACATTAGGTGGCCAGACTGTGTTAGATCGTCGCCGTACGTCTTGTTCTCCGTGTTCTTGTGTTTGTCCTCCTACGTGTGTGTGTGTGTGTGTGTGCATGTGTGTGTATGTGTGCACCACGTGTGCGCCCATACGTGTTTGTGAGTGCCGTGATTGTGTGTGTGTGTGTGTGTGTGTGTGTGTGTGTGTGTGTGTGATGGTGTAGGCTAGCTTGACAGGTCAGACGGGAAATGTTGCACGAGTTTATCTGGGCAGGAGCCCGAAGGTGATGTGTGGAAAATAATAATAACTGGAAAACCTACAGACGTTTGTTCTGTTGCTGTTCAGAGCGTGTTTTTCAAGCCACAGCGGGCCTATGTATCTAAACCAAACTAATCCCCAGTGGTGTAGGTGTAAAGTTTCACGTTGGTCCACCTTGGATGTGAGCGTAGAGGAAGGAATAACCTAATGTCAGACCTCACTGGGGTGAGCGTAGCTTTTAAAACCAGGGTCCGAGCTAACCGCAAGCTAGGAAAACATTGTGTGATGTTGACATAAAAAAAAAAAAGGCCCATGACGAGGCCAGGTAAACCTGATCTGCTACGTATTGGCAACACTCTTGGATTGGTTTCTTGTCGACAGGGCAGAATTGATCACATCTCGTTAGAAAGAAACCAAGCGGCAGGCGTGGCTGAGGATCAAAGAAGACGCGTAAAACACAATTACGTCCGTCCAACCCCATTCAATGATTTGCTGATTTTCAGAATGAACAGAGTTGCAACAAAAAAAAAACAAAATAAAATAAACAAATCTGGGACGATGGGCTCCAGTCAAAGGAAGTTCAGGTTTGTGTGTGCGTGTGCGTGTGTGCGTGTGCGTGCGCTCATGTGTGTTCCAGTGCGTCTGAGCCTTTCATCCGCCACAAGCCATTCCAAGTCGATATCCAGCGCCCGGCGCCCCCAACTGGCCGACCGTGTCTCGGGCCAGAGGAGCCGCAGAAAGTTGTGTATATTAGCCGTCAGTGTGTATAAGGTGAAGAGTTTCAAATAAAAAAAAGTCCTAATTTGTTAATGCTGCTTGTGCTGTGTGGTGCACTTTCACTGTTCCTAGCCTCTCATCAGTCGTCTTGCAGTGCCAGTGCCCAGGTCCAGTTGCGATTTGGGAATTTGCGACATGACAAACACAATTCGGTTCGGGGGGGAAAAAAAAGATAAAACACAAACTGAACAAAGTGAAGAAGTATTCTGGCGAAATCTCTTCAAGCAGGAGGTTCCGTGGTCTACAACCATGGATGTGTTTTTTTTTTGTTTTTTTTTTAACCTGTGGCCACTCATGGTACTGCAGCCAAAATCCCACGTGGCCCAAAAAGCATTTTTGTCATTGACCGCAACACACACACAAAAACACAGTCAGCCTGTTAAAAACAGCTGACTGAAAACTTCTGACCAAACTAAGGCTTCATAACAAATCGTTCTATTATGTTTTGAAGTCCTTGACTTTAAATATTTCTAGGGAAAAAAAAAAAATCTACAGGCCAAAAAAAAGATCCCAAGAAAAGACTTTATTCCCAGCATGACGTGGCTTTGCTCTTCCTGTTGGTGCAAGAGGTCACACGAGCCATTATGCTGCGTGGTGGAGCTTAACTAAACTGTGTCCCTCCAGAGCCAATCAGCAGCAGCAGAGAAAAGCCTTCAGTGCTGTTCAGTTCTTTTGCTCTCCTTCTAATGAAAATGTTGTGAAAGGGGCTGAGGAGTGAGCTGCTGCCTCAGCTCCACTTTGCTTGACCTCAGCTCCGTCCTCTCCTCATTTCAAACTTTATTGGATTCCCTCAAACAGTCAAAGTCGCTCCGCGCCAGCGTCATGTGATGCTTGCAGCCCGCACGCACACCCCCTCCCCCAGGCTAACTTGCCTAATTGGCTGGCGAGTTTTCCCTGCCGCCTCCGCCAGAAACAGCCGGCGCTCCGGTCAGCGCTCCTCCATCAGAGATGGAAGACAAACACACAGAGCGGCGGCGGCGGCGGTGGCGGCAGCGGTGGTGGCGCCTCGTTAGGACGCGTCACCGCGGCTGTTTGGAAGCGAGGCATCATAATATTCAGAGTCACGACTCGTTTTGAATCAGACGGTTCCCACTCCAATGTTCCCCGTTGCTTCATTTCTTCTTTGATTTCACCCAGTGAAATTTCATCCAATCAAAGCCTTTTGGGAACTTTTTTTGACTTTTTTTTTTTTGTAACAAAAAAATCAACTCGTTTGGGACTCAATTCTTTTCCTGCCATGAATAAAACATTTTGGCCCAGTATTAATGGGGGCTGCAGCAGCCTGGTGTGCATGTGATTAAGCAAAATAAACCAGTGTGTGATGCTGGTACCAAAGGGAACACGCTGCCCCGCAAAACACTGTGACTCATGTGTCATTTGGAAGTTATTGTTTTTTTTTTTTCAATAATGAAAAAAAAAAAGGATAATTTTGGACTCTCAGAGAAGAAGAAGAAGAAAAAAAAACAGCATTGGAGCCAAAACCTTTCTGCTTTGGTTTTGGCCTTTTCCAAAATGATTGGAAAAATCAAAGACTCTAGGAATCACCCTAGTGTCACCCTCCCACCACTCTGAAGTGGAACTCGTCGCTGCATTCTTCTTCTTCTTTTGCCATTCGGGCAGATGTGCACAAGTGTGTTTGATTGTGTACAAAGCGGACAAAGTTTAAAGCCAATCTTGCCAATCGTTGTGCACCAAAAACCAAAAAGACGCAAGCCCCTCCCTCGTCTGTGAAGACAGAGTTTTCACTGTGTGCGAGGCTCACGCATATCAAAGGGCGCACACGTGGCAATAGGAGGACGTGCACTACAACGTGCATCGTCTTTGCCCGAGCGCATGTCGTAAATTCATCCTCAAAGCCTTGACAACTTGAATTCCGCCGTGGCTGCCGCGTCCACCTGGGAAATAACGTCGGCTCTAAGTGGCTTAACGCTGACATTCTGGAGGGACCCGACCGCCACCGCTACTCCATAACTCATAAGGTGCATCTGAAATCCGCCTCCTTTTCTCCTGAACCCCGAAGCTTATTCAGGCAGGCCCTCAGTTTGTTGCTCCGCCCCTTTGCTCCCTGCTGCATGGAGGATGAAGGATGAGGCCGTCCAGCCAGAGCGACGGAGCTTCACCTCCAAAGACAATAACAGCCGGCGTTCCGTGAGTTAAACCCCTGGCTGCCGTTTCCATTCTATAATCCCAGCACGGCCATGATCTCAAACATCTGCAAGAGGGCCGCAGATCTCCGTCCGTCCGTCCGTCCGTTCGTCCGTTGCAGCGACTGCTGCTGCTGCTGGAGCCGGGGGAGAAGAGCTCCGCCTCCAGCAGAGGGGAAAACATGGCGAACAGATGGATGTCCGAGCAAGCGAGCGAACGCTGGAATGCAGATCACATCTGAGCCGAGTGTGAGTCAGAGAGTCAGCAGGGTCACATGATTCAGCTCCAGCTGACAGCCAGACCCACACCCAGATAGATAGATAGATAGATTGATACTCTAAACGTGTCCACAAACTCTAATACTGTTGGTTCTCATTGTAATGAAATAAAAAGATAATGCAGAAACTGTGTAAGGATTTGCACCGCCTAGTGGCCAGAAGGTAGAAGGCTTGATGCTCCACTCGATCCTGTGGCTCTCTGAAAAACATCACGCAATCAGCTGTAGAACACATGGTGGCACCAACCACAAATGGTGAGTCCCCAACGGACACGCTCTGTAAGTACAAGCAGATGCTTTATCATTAGTGTACAAAGACAGTTATGTGTTGTTGTTGTCCTTAATAGCTCCTTCACAGAGGCAGATCTACCATGACGTGACTGACAACATTAACCGAGCAGGCCAAACGATGTTGGACCTGGTACTGTGCAAAGTGTTGGACTGCAAAACCTGAATTTAGTGCCTCCGAATCCACATGAACGACATTGCATCTGAGCGACGGGCCAGGAGTAATCCTGGCGACTTGGTTCTAAATGATGCTTCAATGAAACTAATTAACACAAAAGGGTTAAATAAACAAACAGTGGATTAGAAATATGAACGTCAGTAATCAATCCCTGTAAACCCTGAGAGAGGCTCTGCTCATATTAACGCCTGTTTTCCAGCGCAGATGTTTGAGCGGCGGCGGAGGCTCATATTTCACCCGCTGTTTACCCCTGTTTGCTCGCCGCGCAGCGAGCCCGAGCGCCAGACCAATTCCGTCTCCTTGTCAGAAAAGTGTTAATTATGTTTATTTGAGCACTTTGTCAGCTATCGGCCTCTCTGAACGGCAGCTGTGGCAGCCGTCGCACAGCACAGCAGTTAGACGGTGTTCAGGGGAGCTGCGGAGGACGTAAGGGAACGAGCAAAGAAAGAAAAGAAAAAAAATCTCATTATTATGATATTATTTCAATGTCAGAAGCTGCAGAAAGGAGAGGGGAGCAAGGGGATTCCTGCTCACTTTATTGGTTTTTAATGGGCAGAAGTGTTTTCATCGACCCCGGTGACGATGTAGTAAGTAAAAAGCAGCTCGTTATGATCCTGAAATACAAATTCTCCTCCGGCGAGTCCGTCGCCGCATTACCCATACATTCAGGAACAACATCACGAGAGAGAACAAAGAGCAGTGGGTTCAAAAAAACCACACAAAACATGCAAAATTAAGAGCAGCGCACAGTCAAAGGGAGTTATTTATGACTGCAGGCTGAATAACAAGCCTGGATCTGAACTTACAAGCTCACAGTTGGGGCACGAAGACATCTGTTTTCTTCAAATAAAAAAAAAAAAAAAAATCAGAGCACTCCTAAAATATCCCGTAGGACACACGCAGAGTGAGAGAGAGAGAGAGAGAGAGAGAGAGAGAGAGAGAGAGAGAGAGAGAGAGAGAGAGGGTGCAAGGTATAGAACATATGCAATGTTTCACATCTTCACATCACAGGGAGGCGTCCAGGAGGCATCCGGAGCAGATGCCCGAGCCACCTCAGCAGCGGCTCTACTCCAAGCTCCTCCCGGGTGACTGAGCTTCTCACCCTGTCCCTCAGGGTGACCAGCCCAGCCACCCTGCGGAGGAAACTCATTTGGGCCGCTTGCATTCGCGATCTTGTTCTTTCGGTCACTACCCAAAGCTCGTGACCATAGGTGAGGGTGGGAACGTAGATCGACCGGTTTTTGTGTATCATTTCGTTTATAGCATCCACGCTGACACTGGCTCACCCGTTCACAGGCCGGCAGCAGCTTCCTGTTTTCACTACAGCTAAATCCCGACTGTAGCTCCGCCTCTTTCGCCTCAGGGGGACGCTGATAGGCCCGGTGAAGAGGTTAGCATTGTCGCACAGCCTCAAGAATGTTGTGGGTTTGATTCCTGGTCCTGAAGATTCTGTGTGTTCTATTGTGAGTCTGTTGTTGTTGAGTGAGGGCGGTTGTTGGTCTCTGCTTGGCCTGAGACAGCCGGGATGGTTCCGAAAATGACAGAAAATTGGACAAACAAACGGATAAAACTGACTCTGGCAGCTTTGATGCACGTGTGGAATCACAACCGTCCAGCTGCTGTGTGTGGTCAGTCAGCAGCAGCAGCAGCAGCAGCAGCAGCAGCAGCAGCAGAAAAACCTTTTGAACTAAACTCACTTATTTCTGCGAGTCCTGATCAACAGTAACACAGCAAAAAGAATTTCTGCGCTGCTGCATAGCCGGGCTCATCCGCCTGCTCACAGTGTCACTGTAGCAATAAGAACCAGAGCTCATCGCGCTTCATTAGTCACATCGACTTGTTTTTCACTTTTCATTTGTGGCTGGTCGGGCCGAGAAGCCGCCCCTCCTGCCTCCTCCGTCCTCCCCGAGGGAGCGGCAGCCAGGATGTTGTAAGAGATACTCGACAGGAACGGTGCCGGGCGAAGCCCCCGTGGCCCACCGTCGAAGCCCGACAGGTACAGGCAGCCTCTGTCTTGCCCTACCTCCTCCCTCCCCCGTGCAAAGACTTTGATTGGACACGGTGATAAATGTTTAAATGAACATTCCAGCCCGTTAAACCTCCTGACAGTTTTACTGGAGCCGGACATTCATGGTTTAGAGAGAGAGGGGGGAAAAAAACTCTTTGCTGGAGGGGCAGCAGCCGCAGCAGCAGCAGCAGCAGCAGTATTTTTCAGGACCCGACGGCACACCTGCACTAAAAGCGTCTCTGGCTCTTTGAGCGTCAATCCGTGTTCTGTTTTTTTTTTTTACGGGTTGCTTTTAGTCTGTGGTAATGAAAGATGAGGATTTAACAAGCGTGGAGGTTCGCCCAGGAGTCACTGCTGTCACGGCGACCCGACAGCTGCAGGTCAGAAGCCTCGACGGAGCCAAAAAGTCGGGGATTGATTGCCGAGCACGCAATAAGGCGCAGGCCAACTTTCCAGCGGCGACTGGCGTCGGGGCGGGTTTTTAAAAAAGCCCCGCCAAAACCTCCGTCTTTTTGAAGTTCATTAAATCATTAAAAACAATCAGAGAGGTTTTTATCGGCTATGTTCTTCGTTTTATTGCCAGCCATGGCTGTGTCACTTTCTCCACCAGGAGGCCTCAGTCTCAAATTCAAATCTAATCAGTCCGCTTGAAGTGCTGGAAAAGTGTTGTGTGAAATGTGAGCTGCAGCCAGAGGATGCAGCCAGCGTGTCAAGGCCGAGCATCCTCCTCCACCAGGTGTTTTTGAGCGTCTGTTTGCCGGACGAGGCTCATCATCCCGGATATTTATCTCCAAGCCGGTATACAAAGCAGCAGGCAGGTGGCCTTCGCCTAGCTTTGCAATTAAAACCAGACCCAGTGCAGGATGATGACATGGAGCTGGGGGGCTCCGAGTTCAAGCTATCCGCTAAACACAGTCCACGGCCCGGCACGGAAACGCGACATCTGAGCCGACGACAGTGAATAAATTGTCTTTAATCCAGTCCCACTGCGCTCCGCATAATCCCCCGTCTGAGTAGACGATGATGGAATAAAAGGTTACTACGGGGGAGTATGGAGAAAACATTTTAAAATTGGAGGCACCGATAGCAGCGAAGTGAATAAGTGATTCCGCATGAATTTATGGTTTTGTGTTTCTGCAACTTTTTCCTTTTTTTTTTTTGTTGAAAAAAGTGGCAGAACCAGACGGCTCTCGCTGTCTCTCTGGAAGATGGAGTTTAATAACACGCAGGGAGTGAAGTGTCTTGGGGAGAAACACCAGCTTGTATTTAGGGTTCAAAAAAAAAAAAGAAGACGTCTATCACCGACAGCACGGCCGGATCGAGGAACACGAGCTGCACGAGTGAAATCTAGGGGAGAGGGGAAAGAAGTGTTTCAAGGACTCGGCTGACAGCTGTGTTATCACGGCGCTCATGAATATAGACAGCCCTCCAACGTTATTGTGACTCACACTCGGCAGCTGACGCTTCACGTTGCAGCCGTTGGTCTCGCTCGGACTCCAACGTTCCCAGCGGTTCCCGGGAAAAGTTGCCCACTGCCAAGACTGTTGTGCCTTAGGTTGCGTCCCAAGAAAAAAATGCTGTGATATTTACTTGTCACAGCTGATGGTTGTCATGTTTTGGCATTTCGTTTGTGAGTGCATTTGATAGCTGGTGCAGCGTTTCACATTCTCGTGGTGTGTCCTTCTTGGAAGTGATTGGAACGCCTCCCATTGGTACAAAGCCCCTTCCCATGGAAGCCAGAAATGTTCTTTCCTTGTTTCCCTGGCTGTTGATTGGTTATTAGGTGAGAACTTCTGTTTAGTAGAACACTAATAGTAGTAGTATAGAAATTTTATGGAAGGTTTAGGTTTAAAATCAGGACCTCTCTGTTAGTGGAATGAGAAAAGTCCCTCCTTTTCTTACTTTGTTCCTTTGTTCCTTTGTTTGCTCCACAATACCGGGAGTCGATTGGTTGTGATGTCATAAAGGGTGGCGATATCCGATCTAATGTAGTGATCACACCTCCTCCACACCAGGTGTTGGCTCTACCCCACTGAGATCGCCTTTTGTTTTTTGTCACTTCCCATGCATCCTAAATGTGCAGCAAAGTTCATCATATTTAGCAGGAAGCTGTAAACACAGAGCTAATAATAATTATTATTATTATTAGCTCTTTGTTAACGCTCTTTGCTATATTTCTGGACGTACTCTAGATGCTAATTATGCTTCTTTCTGGTTTGCTTGTTTGTTTCTAAAATAGGTACAAAGCAGGACCTTATGATGATGATGATGGAACATTAAGCATCAGCACATCAGCACTGTGTATGATGCCTGCCAACCACTCGTTAGCCAGCACTCGCACCCAGGTAAAGGGCACAACAATTACCGAGTCGTTAATAACGGCCTCGCACGTCGGCCGTGACGGACGCACGTGCGAGCTCCTGGAGGACGCCGCCGCCACGTCGACTCCTTTCATTATAAATTCAGTAGCCCAGTTGAGCCGCTGAGACAGGCGAGCCGCGTGGGCTCGTACATCAGCCCCACGAGCCAAACATTAGCACCGTTCCATTTCACCACAAGGCTTTGGTGGTGGCGGTGGTGTGGGAGTGGAGGGGGGCGGGGGGAAATAGGGGGAGAAGAGGGAGGGACAACAACAACAAAAAAACCCACACATCCCGCTAAAAGACACTATTAAATAGCACTATTAATTTGCACCATCTGGGACGGGGATGAGGGGGAGTGTCTGAGGACGAGGCAGTGGATGAGAGATGTAACCGGTGCAAGAGGTGGTGGCAGCTGGGAGAGATAGCAGTCTCTTCAGTATAACCTTCCAGGAGCCCTGCGGAGTGGAAAAGAAGAAGGGAAAAAAACAGGGAGTGGGGAGGCTTAGATAGAGAGCGATTCTATCTCCTGCTCACGCTGATTGAGCTTATTTTAGTCAGTTCAGCTGCTGGAGAGCCGCTGGAAAGCTCTCACACTTCAGGCTCCTCCTGGCTCCCCTCCAGGGCCGCCGAGGCCACTGACGCCGACAGCAAATCTGTCGTGTGTCGGCACTGCCAAAGTGTTTCGGTTGTGTTGAAGTGCGCTTTGCTGAGCGATGGCATTTCGCGACCGTTTTAATAGCCTACTCTGCAAATCCGGTTAAATTAACGGCCCCTAACGTGACGCTCAATTGAGGTCCGATCGGATGGCAATTTGAGGAACTGGTGGCTTTTTCTCAAAAGCACTCACACACAAAAAAAATACAGTCGGGCTAAACGAGCGGATGGAGTGCCAGTAGTACACTGAGGGTGGCAGTAAAGGGAAGGGAAGCGAAGCTTAGGCGCTCAAACGGGAGGAGAAGAAGCGAGTGCCCCCACCTAAAAGGGTCATGGCTAGATGGTATCGAAGATTCTTTCCAACTCTCGTCAGAAGAGGCGGAGGCTCCGAGTAGCCCAGGCTCCACTGCAAGCATGAATGAAAGAAAATCAATCAATCAACGGTTAGGTTTAGGAACAGGACTCGCGTGACGGTTAGGTTTAGGGTTGGGGTCCGAGTCAACGGTTAGGTTCAGGATAAGGACTTGGGTGACGGGTAGGTTTAGGGTTAGCTTAGTGTTAGGGTTAGAGTTAGGTTTAGGATTTGGGTCCGAGTCACAGTTAGGATCAGAATTCAAGTTACGGTACCGGTCAAGAATACAGTTTTGGAGGCTAACAATATTACATAGGGTCAAATCATTGCCTATCTCTACCAGTGTCAGTCACCCTCTTTCACGTTAGCTTCGTCATCAACGGGATTTTTCGAGACTTCCTTAGAATCTGAGGTCGCTAGCTAAAAATCCCACAGTACAGCGCTGTCACAACTACCCTTAAAGGTGTTTATTGTAGAGCCCAACATTCAAACGTTCCCTCTTGAGCTTGACGTGATTGTCAATTTTATCATCGGGATTCTGGTTTCATATGACATCATCGCACACAGCACTCACGTCAGGGCTTCTGCTTTTCTTGTTTGCACCATTGGCAGCGGTTGTGGACGTGGCGTCAGCTTCCGTTAGTGTCAGTGCTCGTAACAGTTTAAAACTGGGGACACTGCAGTTCGCTACTTTAGCGGGACGCTAACACGCTTACGATGCGAGGGAGACTCCGCAGAGCACTAAATGTGAATTACCCAGCTGTCCAAAGTCACCCGTTTGAGTTTTTATTATTTTATTTTTTTTGCCGTGATTGAACATGTGCTTCACCAGCTTCACCAGCTTCACGCTGAGCGACTTGTTCATTAGTGGAACTGCGCAGATCAGATCAGCCGCACGCCAACGGACCTCGTGGCTCTCGACGCTGCCCGGCGACTGTTTCCCCGGTGGCCCGCCCCCTACTGGCGGTGGGGGGGGGGGGGGGCAGATGCATCTCGCTCCCCGCAGCCCACCGGCTAACAAGCGAGCCGCCTGTCCGTGTCACCGCTAGGGAATGTTTTTCCAGGCCGCAGGGGAGTTATCACTGTAATGAGGCTGTCAATGAGGCCTCGTCCCCAGGTTAGCGGTGACAGCCTGGACAGGTGACGCACGCCAGCGGTGGCGGCGGAGATCACAGCGAGCGGCGGCGCAGGCCACGACTTTCAGGAGGAAAAACCTTGACTTTTTTTTTTTCCCCTCTGACATGTCAAACGCAGGAAGGCAGACAGACACAGTCATTGTGACAGTGGCCGTCTGGGGAAACTGCACCTTGTCGGTCTTTCATTAGCATTTTTGGAAGCCTGTGGGTTTTTTTTTTTTACTTTGATTGCACAGTAGGGAGATGCGACTCCACCTTTCCAGGTTTCTCTGTTGTTGATACATTTACATGGTTTTAAAAGGAAAAAGACAATATATGATAAATGGCTCAACAACAGTTGAACTGAATCAAAGCGTGTCAGATAGTCAGTGAGCCACCTGAATGGCCGACTTCCTTGCCACGTCTGACTTCCTGCCCACTTATTTATTTATTTATTTATTTTTGACACATTACAGTTGTTGTTTTTTTGTCATAGCTGATTTCTGACAGCAAACGCCTTCATTGCGACGGCCAATCAGCTCGTCTCTGATGCTAAGTTAGCTATCAAATGCTATGAGCGTGGCCTGCTGGCTAATAAGACGGTGGCGAAAAATATCCGGGGGGAAATCTGCCCGTCGCATGTCATCGTGTCACACACAGCTCCGCATATCTTTGGCTAGAGTCTGAACGGTCGGTCGGCAAACTGGGTCACAGTTCAATTACTTGGAATGTTGAGCGCATTGCTTGGATCGCAGACGTCTTTCTATTTCCATCAAAAGAATTTAGCTGGTTCTTAATCAGCTGTGGAGTTGTCGGTTTATCATCGGACTCATTTGCACTTGTCAGAACAGATGGACTGTATAAAATCTGGCTTTTCATTCAACGAAGAAGTGTAAATGCTTCTTTTCTTTGCTTTTCTTTTTTGGCGAGATGAATTAACGGCTGAATGTACAGGCTTCTTCATGAAGACGCGTTTCTCCTTTTTCCTCCAACAGCCAGGACCGCCTTTCAGATACGGTGCAATGCTGCCCCCACGTGGCCGTCAGGGTGAAATGCAGTAAAAGTCAGAACGTGTCAGTCGGTGAAGAGCAGCGTCAAACGCTACAGAAAGGTTTTTATTTTTTTTCTCCCATTTTTTCCCCCTTCAAACCCTGATTGTTTTCGTTTCTGTGCATTTGTATCTCAATGTTTCATATTTTAAACGTTAAAGAATGAAGAACTTTCTCGAGTGTGTTGTAATCTCCTACAAGAATGTGGGATACCTTTTCTTGTTATGCCGTCTCATTTTATTTGTTGCACATTTACTGCTGTTGGTGCTATTACTCTGGGGATCTGGAATCACTCTTTCACCTTGCTATAGGAACGTTAATGATTATTGTCCAGGTCACAATCAGCCCTGGTTGCACAAGATTGAACGCAGGTGTGTCGGTGAGGCGGCCGCACCTGTGTTGACTGTCGGGGGAACAGTCAGAGCACAGGTGCTGCCAGTAGCAGCAACACAGCTCTGCTCTTTGGCTGTAAGAACCTGGAACATGCAAGAAATCCCCCGCAGGACCTCGGAGGTTTCCATGTTCCTCCCCATGGCGTTTCTCTAAAGGTCCTGCATGAACACGTAGAACCCATTCTAAGACGCAGGGAGTGGAGCAGATCCACAGAGAGCAAACTGGAGTTTGCTTGTTGATGTTGTTGTTTTGTGACAGCAGCTTCATTTGGAATTTTAAAGGCACCAAAATGGTCATTGTCTACAGTGTGACTATTAATATTTGCCATATTTTTTTTTCCCCTTTCGTGCTCCTGAAAAGAAGAGCCTCTTGGAACGGAACCTCTGTATCAGGCCAGGATCTGATGATGATGATGACGACGATGATGGATCAACAGAGTTCAGCATCAGACCAGGAGCCTGTCAGGCGATTTAACTTCACACATGAAAACTTCAAATGTCATTTAAAGGTCCTACTTTGTTGTTGTCCTCCAGCGGGAGTGCGCGCCGTTTCCGAAATGTGACCGTCGCTGTGGAAACTGCGGAAAGGTCAGTAAACAGTTGACTTCACTTTTGATATCATCACTCGAGCGGAGAGCTCCATCGCCTCTGTACTCCCACAGGCAGGAAAACTCTGAGAAACACTTTAATATTCAGCCATAAGTTTTTTCATCAGGTCCAGGGGTTCAGGATGTTCAGCAGCGGCCTCACGTAGCAGTCTCCAGACTGACAATGTTATTTGCTTGAATTATACACTTTTTTTTTTTTTTTTTTTCTTCAAGCTTGAAGATGCTTTAAGTATCTGTCATTCGCATTCACTGCCCCCCAGTGGCAGAAAACTGCACTAATTTCTCACGTCAATAACAGGTGGTAGAAGATGGAGGTCAGAAGAAAAGATTAAAAAAATAAATTAAAAAAATGTAAAGGTCCTTTTTCTTTTATTTTATAGTTAAGTTATGGAAGCAACTAGTTACCATAATCCAAATTAAAATGCAATAGCAGAAATGCTTTTTCATTTTAAGAACGAAGAAGCATTATTTGTATTCTGCTCATTCTTGTACTTCATTAAAATGAAAAAGAGACATTTGAGATTTAATTTTCAAAACCATGCATCAGCAAAATTCAATTTGAAATGTAAAATTTGAAAATTAAAAAGCAATAGCGGCAACGGATTGAGGTCGCCGGCGCCTATCAATTACCTCGGCGCCGGTGACCCCAATAGGAGTTCTATTAAGTTCTTAAAATGAAAAAGCATTTCTGCTATTGCATTTTAATTTGGATTGTGGTAACAATTTGCTTCCATAGTTTGTTTCTGAGCACCATCAATAAGACTGAAATTATATTTTCAGTGAAGTGGTTTTTATTTTCATTGCTAAAAATGTGGTTTTAAGCATGAATGTAAGCTGACAAAAAAATAATACTGGAAAGAGA
This sequence comes from Nelusetta ayraudi, assembly GCF_046127955.1. Lineage (NCBI taxonomy): Eukaryota > Metazoa > Chordata > Actinopteri > Tetraodontiformes > Monacanthidae > Nelusetta > Nelusetta ayraudi. Next base: position 88,710 of record NW_027466141.1, on the reverse strand, counting down.
GAGAGAGAGAGGGAGATTCTTTGAGAAAACACTGGTAAAGTGAATTTTATGACGGGACCTTTAATTCTTTCCCAATGACGCTGATGCACTTTCAGCGAGCGCACCAGTCGTGTATTTAAACCCAGCTCTCCCCGGGCCATAAATGTACTCGCATGGCTTTAATGCAGTGCGTGAATGTCTTACAGACGACCTCTGGTAATTTGGAGGTCGGTCAGACTGACGCTAAGTGCTGTGGCTCAGTCTTGCGGTCTTTTGTGGTGCGAAATGACTTTTCAAAGCAGCTGCAGCAGCGGTGGCCTTTAGCTCAGTGGGTTTCAGCCAAGACTGCGGCTGTAATCGCTTATTGATCTGTCTGTGTGTGTGTGTGTGTGTGTGTGTGTGTGTGTGTGTGTGTGTGTGTGTGTGTGTGTGTGTGTGTGTGTGTGTGTGTGTGTGTGTGTGTGTGTGTGTGTGGCCACTGGTGGTGGGCGACCTGGTTGTTAACGAAGTTGTAAAAGCAAGAGCTGCTGGAGGTCGTTTCTGCTTTGACTCCTCTCGGTCGAACATGAGATCAGACTGGTGGACAGTTCAGTGCTTTTCGAGTCGCTGGTGCTGAAGGGGACGGCGGTATTGGAAATGTATTAAAAAAAAATTTTTTTTTAAAAAAAATCATCAAGAAACTTGACTGTTTCGTTTCTGTTAACTTTGATGTCTGCACCAGTTTGTGTCAAGAGTTGAGAGTTTGGTGTTGGTCCCATTGTTGATTGGACCGAGCAACACAGGAAGGGGAGGAGCTACGGGAAGGGTTTAGCCAGTGCAACTAAAAGAAAAATCTCACCCCTTTTGGTCCAATAAGAAGTGAAACCAGTTTTGTCAGTACGAGGCAGCTGATTGGCTGTTGATGGGTTTGTCTGACGGCCGTCCCCCGGGTTTCGCTGTCAGGACTGGCAGTTCTGTCAACGTTGCTTTGGAAGTGAGTTGCCGAGTGAAGGCTCTTCCTCGCCTCGACGACCTCCCATGTGACGCCACTGACACATTCAAGAGTAAGAAGGCGTACAAGAGACCCCTTTATTGAATTTATTAAGTCATATTCAGACACTCAGAAACTGATCAGCCCATATCGCTAGTAATGCTGTCGTACATGGTTAAAATCCATCCATCTGCCGGGGAGAGAGAGAGATAGCGAGCCCACCAGCCAATCAGGTTAAAGATGCTACCCGCCCACAGCTGCAGGTTAATACAGTCCCGTCATACAAAAAAAAAAAATAAATTCCACAGGCAGTCATTCATTAAAACAAACAAACAAAAAAAGAAATCGACACTGTGCAACGCAATAAAAGTTCAGTTCAAACTGGTGAGCGCGGGTCGTTTCTCAGCAAAGTAACAAGACACCAGGGAGGGATTGATTTCATTTCTTCTTTTGTTAATAACACTACATATACCTAAAAAGACCACCACTGCTTAACATGTGACCCGTCTGTGACGAGGTCCAGGATGAAAAAAAGAAAAATTAAAAATTAAAAAAATAACAACGCAGACCTATACTGAACTGTACAATTGTTCGGAATCTCTATTCTTCCCGGTGAGCTCATGAGATCTGCAAGCTAGACTAGAGGAGGAAGAAGACAACATTGCACCCTAGAACAACATTAGAGTATATAGATTCTTTTGTTTCTGCAGACCTGTAATAATGGAGAAAAGTCCCAATTTTTCTTTTCCTGTTTGCGTGCCTCCTGGACTCTTCTAAGAATAATCCCGATTGGCTGAGATCTCCCCCTGGTGGATGCAGGTTGACTACTGGCCCCAACCGGAACAGAGCAGATCAAACACACACACACTCGCGTGTCTCCTTCCAGTCATCTTTGCACTTTTCCCCAAAGGTTCCTTTTTTTTTTCTTTTCGCTTTTTGACTTTTTCCACCCATTAATTCAACCCATCACCAATTACATTTTAACATACATCAGACTTGGTTGGCAAACGTGTTTGCAGTCCTCCATAACTCGTGTGAGACGGTACAATCATCACTCTATACTTGGTTTGCACATGATGGGATGCAACCATAGAGATTCTCATCATAAAGTCCAACATCATTTTTTTTTTTTTGTATTTTCTTTTCCTGATATTAGCGGACAATCGACGGCAACAGCTTAACCTGCTCTTTTCCAGTGCCAAGCCTTTGGATGGAGAGAGAGAGAGAGGGAGAGCGAGAGAGAGTCTTCAGAGGGAGACATTCCTGTTCCGGTCCGGTCCGGTCTATGACCTGGAAGCCTCACGACAGAAGGTATGCGGAGCCGAGCGTTTGCTTGGGCGTTGTTCCGTTTGACTGGAGAGCGCCGAGTCGGACCGGACACCTGACGGGCGGCGTCGCTCGCGTCCAGCCGGCCCACCCTGTCAGGTGGCGAGACCAGGCCACGCCCCCTCATCACATGCCACACAATCACACGTTCACAGGCTTCCCGCTTGCTCGTTGCCAACACGTGGGGTTTGTCTTCCAACAGAAGAAGAAACAACAGAAACTGTGTGTGTGTGTGTGTGTGTGTGTGTGTGTGTGTGTGTGTGTGTGTGTGTGTGTGTGAGAGAGAGATTTAGGCTTTGTAGTGATACATGCATCCATTACACTGATATACACTTCTTTTTAAAAAAAAAAAAGTTAAAAAAAAAGAACATGAACAAAAAAAAAGGTATTAGAAATGCAGCTATACAGAGTCTTTCAGCTATTCTGGGTGGGGGAGGGGTAGGGGAGGGGGCGTGAGGTCGAAGGTCAGGTGTGTCGCCAGGAGGCCCAGGAGCCCGACACCCGGAGGTTGTTCCGTTGGTCGGAAGGAGCAGGAGTGAAGAGGGAGGCAGGTGTGCGTGTGTGTGTGTGTGTTTTGGGGGGAGAGGAGGAGGAGGAGGAGGAGGAGGAGGAGGGGGATGAGGATGAAGATGGTGATGATGATGAGCCAGGTTAGTTGCTGCAGCAGGTGCGGCTGGTCGGCTGAGCCGTCTCCGTCAGATCCACCCCCCGGCTGCGGCCGCTGCCGGCGCCGGCTGCCTGAGGCTCGTTCTTGGGGAGCTTCTTTGCTGTTGGGACAAACACACACAGAGTGTGAAGGGGAAATGGTGACAGTGCCAACCAAGCAGTGCAGGGAACTAAATGTGCTTTCTCTTCTCTTCGTCTCTCGACTTGACTGGCCAACAAGTCGTCACACTCAGAGGTTATATCACTTGCTGTGTGTGTGTTGGAATTATTGATGATGTGTGATGATCAACGATACGGTATATATATGTATATATATATATATATATATATATGTATATATATATATATATATATATATATCTATATCGGTATGCATCTTCCATTTATTGGCAAGTCGATCACTAAATGGAAATAATGAACCCACTTTTACGCACCTTGCCGTAGTTTCACTTTTAAACTACACCGCCAACATCTTTTTAAAATTCTTAAAACCAGCAATGCACTTCTGTTACAAAAAAAAAAATAAAAAAAAAAAATCGAAATTTAGAGAGAGAGAGAAAAAAAAAACTGAATTTTATTTTTTGTCAAAAACCGCCCAGCCCTAATTTCCATGTTTTCTTTATTTCTTTCTTTTCCCGGGAATCTTAAATGCTGAGCCACAAAATGCACAAAGCGCAAATAAAAACACAAGTCACACTCTGGGACGACGCCCCTGCGCAGCAGCTGTTCTCCAGCGGGACAATGTGGAGATGGCAAACATTTCAAGACAGCGGCTGTTTGTGTCACGGCTGCCACAGGCCGGCTGAGCGACGCACGGCTGAGACTCCGGTTGCTCGGCACGCCAACAGGCGACTGACACGCCGCAGTTACTTTTTAAAAAGGTGAAACCGCCGCCGTTTCTCTTTAATGAAGAAGCAGTCCAGGCTTCCATTAATGTTTCAACAGCCGCGTCTGCCCGGCGTCGGACAAACGTCAACGTTTGGTCTGTGTGTGTGTTGCGGTGCAGGAGGCCGACGACGCAGGCGGAGCTGCGACTCACCGATGGCCATGAAGATCTCGTTCACGTTCATGGAGGTTTTGGCAGACGTCTCCATGAAAAGTAAGCTGTTGTCGTCTGCGTACGACTGTGCATCCTGTCAGAGGAAATAATGAGACAGAGTGAAAATCGCCCACACGGGAGAAGGTGACGGAGAAACAGAGACTTTTAAGAGTTTGACCAGGCCAGCGCCTCTCAGAGAGGCGTTTCAGGGGTTTCACATGGAGCTGACGGGTTGACAGGACACTGACCTGGAAGTCCAGCGCTCTCTTGTTGGCCAGATCAGCCTTGTTCCCGGCCAGAGCTATTACAATGTTGGGACTGGCTTGTCTCTGCAGCTCTTTCACCCAGTTCTTCGCCCGCACAAATGACTCCTGGCAAAGCAAAGCAGGGAGGGAGGGGCGAGCGAGCGGGTGAGTCAGTTGGTGAAAATAACAATAAGATCCATGTGATGGAGCGTCGCAGACAGCAGGATCCGCCCTGGAAGTCTGCCCAGGCTTTGCCACACAACATGTTGCTACATTTCAGGCAACAGAAGTGTTGGCAACAAGACAAAAGCAAACGATTTCAGATGTTTTTTTTGGGGAGAGGCTGAAACTGTTTCCGTAGTTCTTTTTCGTAGTTCCACAGGTTCATCAGAGCAGGGGAAAACCACTGTTTGACAAACTGTGGCACTGACAAACATCTTATTAGCCAAGTGACCTCAACACACAGACGCGGCTGTTGAACAATGACTCATCTCTGAACTCGTCGAGGCACTAAAATAATCGCTGACTATTTTTTTTTTCTCCACTTCACAATCATCAAGTGTGAACCCCCCCCCCCATCCCTCCAACTATTAAGTTTATCCTTGACAAACAGAGCACAATTGTTTTTGTTCCAACTTTTATCTAGAACCCCCCCCCCCCCTCCTCCTCCTCCTCCTCCACCATCAGCAGCAGCTCAGCACTGAGAACGCTGCACACATACCACAAGAAACAGGCGGCAGGAAGCAGATGAGGCAGAACCTCCCGCCTGACTCACCTCATTTGTTATGTCGTACACCACGATGGCGGCCTGGGCACCTCTGTAGTACATGGGCGCCAGACTGTGGTAGCGCTCCTGGCCGGCCGTGTCCCAGATTTCAAACTTGACCGTCGTGTCGTCCAGGCACACCGTCTGAGTCAGGAAGGCAGCTGCGGGCACACGGAGGAGGAGGAGGAGCCACAGTCAGTCTGTGATGTCATAGATTAATAGTGCGGTCCTGCGCACGTGCACGCTTGTTAAATCACGTTAGAGAGAAAATTTTTCTACTGCCATTTACTCTGCTCAGCCTCAACGACGACAGCGGCCCTTTATCAAGACTGTCCTGTCCACCTTCAGTCGGTTCAACACTCAGAGACGACATCAACTCTGATAGTCATGAAAATACCAACCCCCCCCCCACTACATTATAAAAAGATAGGGGTAAATTAGCATTCGTGATGGTAAAAGCTCTTCATTTCCCCCAGACTTTGATACTGTAAAGGTGAATCTGAAGTCGGAAAATATTTGGTCTCACAGGAGGAATAACACGGTAACATTGGTGATAAGGTGCTGCCTGAAGTACACAGAAGGTACCAGGAACTAGGAGCAACCGTCCCGGAATTCACCTTATCACATTCCTTACGACTCAATGTTTCAGTCCAAGATCGTGACAGATGACATTACCTCCGATTGTGCTCTCTTGGAATTCGTGAAACTGTCCCTTGACAAATCGAAGTACGAGACTCGACTTCCCCACGGCCGACTCTCCTAAAAGCACAAGTTTGAACTGGCAGATCTTGTTGCCGGCATTGGGTCCGTTAGGTCGCGTGGCTCCACCTCTACCGGCCATGTCGCACTGCCCGGTCTGTGTGTCGGCTCAGGGAATTACCTGCAGAGGAGTGAGAGAGAGGGGGGTGGGCGGGGAATCCCTGTCAAATCCACATTGAAAATGATTTATAAATGGTCCAGAGTCATTTTGATTAATGTTGCCGGTAAAACTGCTCGCAGCTTTCTGAAAGTTTTGTATCAGCAAAGCTCTGCAGATCTGACATTCTGAAATGGGACATGGCAATGTTTCAGTGTGTGCCATTCAATTGTTGCATGTTAAAAAAAATATTCAGGTAACCAGATTTGAAGATGACATTTCTGAAGACACTGCAACTTTGCAAACAACTCTTTCTACACAATGCACAGAAAAGTCAACACACACACACACACACACACACACACACACACACACACACACACACACACACACACACACACACACACGAGAATTGGATTGTTTGAAATGCGAGCGCTATTGTTGGTTGTTTCCATCAAAGTCCGGGTTTTGCAAACTTTTCACGCTGCCACGTCGTTGCCATTAATGCACCAAATAACACCAACAATTCAACCCGAGGGTATTTATGGTACCTGAGCAAACGGGTGACATAAGCGGGGGTGTGGGCGATCCGGAAATGATCCGCAACACAACACACAGGCAATGAATGTGGGAACTGGTGATGAAGCTGTTTAAATAACGTCTACCTCCGGTATTCCCCCCGACAGTCTGACGCGTTTGGAAGTAGCACCGTAGCTTGGAAAATCTGCGACAACTTGTTTATCAGCCGTTGACGATGTGACGGGCGAAAAATAACAACAGGCAATCAGGACAGTCAATGCACACATACGTGGGACCTTGGGTTGAGAACAGACAGCCCCCCCCCCCGTACTGCCTGGACAGTTCGGAGACTGACAACAACCATATTAACCAAGAAAACACACAGCAGATTTGGTGCTGTTCGCCGCAGCTTGACGTTAAACACAATGACTCAAAATGCGACCACGAAACTGGCACGGAACAGAAATGATGACTGACAACTTGGCCCAAATCGCGTTACGACACAGTTGCCCACAAATAACCTGTTATGTTGTTGTTGTTGACTTGCCGGTGGAGCGACAGATAGCGTTAGCAGCACGGCTAAAGCTACACACCAAGTTGAAAATATCCACCGTGAGTCGGCCCCTGTCTGCTACCGGAGCTTCTGGAACACAGTTTCACGTTGGTTTTAAACTCATTTGGCATCGTACACGCCAAGCTAATACACGTTAAGCTTTGAGATTTGTGTGACGTTTCAACGAATGCCAGGGCATATGATGCAGTTTAGGGTGTGTACAGCTAGTGACAGCTAGTTAACCTTAGCTGCATGACATTAATTTAGTTGAGCTGCCGTCTGGCCCTCGGCGCACTATAAACAAGACGCTGGGCCTCCACCGTGTTACAACATATCGTAACAATGTCCCAAACGTCAAGAGTGGCTCGATTTTTGGCATCCAAACAACGTCAACTCGGTGCGCTACCTAGCTTGGCCCTTCCAGAGACGGCTAGCAGCGTTAGCTAGCCACACAAGAAAGGCTGGTTAGCCGTATCGGGAGGAGCCCTCCCGTTAGCTCACTCGCTTTCGCTAGCACTAGCAACTCACCTGCCAAAGGGGGTAGAAAAAAAAAATCAAGAAACCAAGCTAGCTGTGCTGAATCGTATCCCCGGGTTGTTGCTTCGTGTGTCCTCACAATGTGCCGACTGCCCAGCGAGCTGGCGTAATGTTGTGTTTCATATGGCGCTGCGATGTCACTCTCCCACTTTCAACTTCCCGTTTCGCATTGTAAGAACGACGATGACAGATCGTATGACTAGAATTGACAACACGCCTACGTAGCGGCACCGCGGACCAATCACACGGCAGGAATTATTCCCAATCTACTCGTTTTCGCCATTAATTCGCCGGAAAATAAATTGCAAAAACAAAAATAAACAAAAAAACACTTTTGTAGTTGTAGCTTGAACTTGTTTACTTAAAAAGAGGTGATGGCTCTCCCTTGTTTAGAATTTTAGTTATCATCGTTAAGGTGAGATTACAAACCGCTTTTTTTGTGTGTGTGCGTGTGTGCCCTTTTTATTATTATTATAATTATTAATTTCTTGTATTTTCATAACGAGTGTTCTATACACCGGGGGAAAATAAGTAAGTTTGTACTTTAAAGACAGATCAAAGTCAGAACCAGGACAAAAAGGACACTGTGTAGAAGAGAAAAGCCAAAATTCTAAGTTTAAAGTCAAACGAGCTAAAATCAATCCGAAAGATAAATCAATAAATCAATAAGTAAAAATAAATGAATGAATAAATATATAACGCATAACTATGTCGCTGTACGGGGCATGAATAAATAAATAAATAAATAAATAAATAAATAAATCGTTTAAATTAACGCTTCATAATTTTGCAATATATAAATAAACAACTTTGCTATATTAGCTCAGGATTTATTTTTATTTATTTGCAGAAAAAAAAATTAGAAATTATTCTGAAGTGATATGCCGGCGGTTGCTAGGTGACGGGACTCTTTCGCGTTTACTCGGACTTTTTTGTTCATCTACACAAAAACAAAACAAAAAAAAACAACAAATTGACTTTTTCATTCCAGCGAAGAAGAAATAAAGGCCTGCGCAGACGTTTTCTTTGCTACGTCATAAATAAGGATGAGTTTGGCGGCCGGAAACGCTTCCTCTCAGCCAGTAAATGGTGACAGTAGTGAAAGGAAACCGGTAAGTCAACTTGGTTGTTAGCTAACAGGCTGTTAGCTAAGCAGGCCTCCACTTTGAGTTATTGGAAATAAAATGTGGAAAATAAAATTAAAAAAAAAAATAATAATAAAATAATATCCTTGTATGTTCTTTGAAAGCAGGCTGGGAAACAAGTGCCTGTCGGAGAGGGAACTAAAGCGTGCTTACAGGAAGGAGAGAGGGTAGGCTCACTTTCTAGAGCTGGTCAACACATTAAAACGTGTTCACGCAACTGCGTTTTTTAATTGGCTAAATATTGTTACTGTAAATATTTATATTTGAAGCGACACACGCGCACAAATCAACGTACTGAACTATGTCGGCCTGTAATGCTCGTTAAAAAAAACAAACAAACAAAAAAAACAATTCTTGATTGCAGCCCACAACTCCACCAGTGGTCAAAAAGTTCTTCAACAGTTTGCAGCCCCAGCCAGGAGCTGTCAGAGTGCATCATGGGAAGGCAAATGACCCAGATGTAGCCAGCACCCTGGTTCACGGCCTAACGACCAAATTATCCCTTACTGTGAGACACACACACACACACACACACACACATATACTGCTACTCTCTATAATATACTTTTACTTAGACATGTATTTTGTCTTGTGTGTTAATTGTCGTTATTTCAACAGGCCAAGGACTTGCTGTATCCTCCCAAGAAGACGTCGGTGCAGCAGAGGCTGCAGGAGAACTTGGAGTCGGTGTACGCATCCACTCAGAAAGCACCGCTGGGCAGGTCGCACGATCAGCTGCCCAACCTTCCGCCCTTCTGTGATGACAAAACTACTTATGGTCGTGCCACAAGCAGAGGTGAATAGATTTTTATTTTGGTTTTTACATACAACAGCAAAAATAATCAAGCACAGAAATATCAGATTATAGGTTATCGGCTATAAAGTCCCTTTTTTCTTTTTCTTTTTTTTTTTGGAATATAAGAATTTCCAATATGTATGTACAGGTCAGGTGCTACCCGAAAAATGAGAATATCCAGTCAAAGTTGTTTTATTTTGTCAATTTAACATAAAACATGAAAGCAACACATTTTATTGAGCCGTTCCACGCAAACTGACATCTCAAGCAGTTCCTTGTTGTAACTTTGCAGATTAAGATTTTCATAAAGATTTGACTTTATGTAATATTCAAATTTTCTGAGTTTTTGAATTTGTTTTTTTTTTTTTAAGCTGCCAGACCTGATCAGCAAAATACAAATAAATCAAAACTTGAAATATATTGATTAGCACATTATTCGTCTATATAATATGTCACATTCAACAACCTTTTCGGGATATTCTAATTTTCTGGGTCGTACTGTATGCATTTGTTTTCCACCGAGGAAATTCCATCCATCTTCTATACCCGCTTATTCCAATTCAGGGTCACGGGGGGGTCTGCTGGAACCTCTCCCAGCTGTCTTAGGGCGAAGGCTGGGGTGACACCCTGGACAAGTCGCCACTTCATCGCAGGGCCACATAGAAAATTGTAAACTGACATTTTGTCTGCATTTCTCACGCTCCTCTGCTTCACAGGCTCAGGCGTGGCCTCGCTCATCAACCCTCCCAAAACAGTGGAAGAGTTGGAGATGGAGGAGCAGGATGGACACGGGAATTACGTGCGGACCCACAGCGCTTACTTTGTTGGTAAGAGGAAGTGCGGTAGGGGAAATATGCACAGCGGACATCGGATCTGAGACGATTCGTCACGTGCAGCCAGACAAACAAATCAAACGCACAGCGCCGTCCCGTGTGCAAGTGAAATGCACCATTGGCAGTGGAATTTTGTAGTATTATGAGATGACATCGTGAGTGCAATCACTGCGCCATGTCTGCAGGTGAGCAGATTGACCGGAAGTACAACTGGAGCGACTCCGCCAAAAAGGGCACGTTTGGCGTGGCCACGCCCCATTACAATGATGGGAAGAACGCCTGCCAGTCCCTGCGCTGGAGGGGCCAGTCCGCCAAGTGAGTGCCGCCTGACCCGAGCGCTCGCTCGCGCTCGCTTTGTGGTTAACAACAGCATGTCCATAACACCACGGTGCTTTTTCGGCCAGGGTTTACAGTCCACAGACGGCTCTGCAGAGGTTGGGCAACAAAGAGAAGTTGGCGGAGCAACTGGGTGAAAAGATAAGCGTGTGAGTTCCCGGCTGGTTCTGATGGACGAGCTGCGCTGGAGGCTGCTGGTCTTGTCAGAATTGATCATAAACGTTTAAATAGACGTTGATCTAAAATGTTATCTCATATTATACATTATATTTACCTACCATTGGTCCGTTATGTAAAATCCAAAATGATTAGGCACTGTATCGCACAGACCGCAGACAGGGCCACATGTGTGCAATTATCTGGCGCCCTCGTGTGGTCAGATTTGGTAGGTCAGTTCTGTTTTCATAATAGATGACTTTTTTTCCTTTCATTTTTTTTTTTTATTCAGGAAAAAAAAAATGGATTTGCCGCCAGATCACACCTTTGGAATTATGACCCCTCCGGACGAATATGGTGAGAGTTTAAGCAAAGAGACGCACGCCGCAGCGCAGTGATGAGCAGCGGCACGTTTTTCTGTCTCGAATGACATTCACACTGTTGACGTTGTTGCTGCGGTTTAACGTGACTGCGTGGTGCCCCGGCAGGTGCCGGCGGCGTGGTCCACTCGGCAGTGCCGGGCCACTACATGAGGGACAGAGAGCCGCATCGCAGTCGGGTCAACGCCGTGCGAGACACCCTGAAGAGGCTCAACTTCAGCAGATTCGGCACCATGCTGGAGGCCTTTCGCTACTACGACCAGGTAAAAAAACAAACAAACAGACAAAAAAATAAATAAATAAATAGCCTTGTTGTCCTCAGCGAAAAACATTACAATTTAAACCCACCGGGAAAAAAGATCTTTTCAGTAAAATCACACTAAAGCCACTTCAATCCTGAGTTCTGAGAATCCAGAGATGAACCGACGCTGAGCGCGTTTGTTTTGTGTTCCTTCTGGCAACCCTGCAGGACGGCAAAGGGCTGGTCAGCACGGACGACGTGCAGAGGGTGTGCGACGAGTTCGGCCTGGACGTGAGCAGGACGACTCTGGAGGGCCTGATGGAGTTCTGCGACGTGGACAGCGACGGCATCGTGGACTTTGTGGAGTTTTCCAACTACCTGACCTGGAGGGAGAAGCTGCCCATCAAACCTCGAGAGCAGCAGATTCTGCTCACCGGTGCGGCCCCCGCCTCACTGCTGTCACTGTGAATGTGCTTTTCAGGAAGTGGCTCTTGATATTATTGTTACTTCTCTGGTTTTCACGTCACATTATTTCAATTTGTGAGAAAATCGACTCTGGTATATATAAAAAAAAAAAAAATCCTTGGTAATGCGGAAGTAGCAGCGCTGAATCTCATCTCTCTTTTGTTTGTTTGTTTTTTTTTTTGCTAGGCATTGACCCAGGTGGCAAACGGGGGAAGCCCCCATCAGAACCAGCAGAAGCGACTCCCGTTGGCAAGCCTCTGGTCAAGCCCGAGGACTTGGAGATCATCAAGATCGGCAGCCCGCTGAAGACCGTGCGCACCCTGAGGAGGCCCACCAACCCCCCGGGACACTTCTTCACCTCGTCCTCCGTCATCGGGACGCACGGCACCGCTGACGCCGCCTCAGGTGAGCAAGTGAGAAGAAAAAGGCAACACTCCTGGGAGCGTCGCTGTCGTTTGGGGAAATGTGTGGGAAATGTTTGTTTTCCCTCAATTCCTGAAAATGGGAAGAAAAAAAAAGGCAGTTTTTGAAGAAGAACTAAAAAGCATATTTTTTGGGGCGCTAATAATTTTAAGACGTTAATGCAATAAATCATTTTCTGAATCTAAAAGTCTTGGCCGACTTTTCGTCGTAAAACCCCAGCTCATCAGGATTTTCTTTTTTTTTTTGTGGCACGGCGGCCGACCCGGTTCACACAATCAACACAATATAACGGGTTAAGCTCGGATTTGTTGGCCTAAAACATTAGAAAAAAGTTTTTATCATAGATGTGGTAAGTGGAGTGTGAAGTGTGTGTGTGGTCGGAGAAGTGGTTGATCCGAGACCAACTGCTCACGGAAAGGTTTTGCACGTGAATGATTTGTGGACGTGACAAACATGGACTCGACGCCGAGCATTTTCTCCACGCAGGAGGCCGCACCTACGGGATCCCGTCCATGCGCACCGACCTCCCGCTGCCGAGCCCCAGGAGGGTCAGCGACAAGACCAATTACGGCGATTCGTCCACGGCCTGGGCCCTCCTCCACCCGTCGGTCTACGCCCTGAACGGTGTGCACGAGGAGCACTTCAACCGCCCTCGCAGCAAGGCCGAGGTACGCAGCTGGAGTGCACGGGCAGGGCAGACTCGCACACGTTTAGCCTGACGAACATGACTTCGGAAGTTATTTTTCCTAACATAACCACGCAGGTGCTACCCGAAGAATTAGAATATCCAGTAAAAGTTGTTTTATTTTGGCGATTTGACATAAAAGATGAAAGCAACACATTTTATTGAGCCATTCCATGCAAATTGACATCTCAAGCAGTTCCTTGTTGTGACTTTGCTGATTAAGATTTTCAGCTTATTAAAACCACCAACCCACAAACTCAGAAAATTATTATAAAATTTGAGGGTTTTTTTTAAGCTGCAAAAACCTGATCAGCAAAATCCAAAGAAATAAAAACTTGGAATATATTGATTTGCATATTATTCCTTTATATAATAGGTCACATTCACCTTTTAAGCTGAATTGCAGAAATACAACAACCTTTTCAGGATATTCTAATTTTCTGTGTAGTACCTGTACATTATACCACAATCTGAACTGTTGCAGGGTTCCCACAGGGGTCTTAAAAAGTCTTAAAAGCATTGCATTTGTGAATTTGGAAATAATACCTTAAAAAGACTTGGAAAAGTCTTGAATTTTGATATCTGGGTCTTAAAAATTGTGCTGTGTGTAACTTCTCTGTATGGCATTTCTCATCAATGCACCAATACGCTGGATGCCAACCGCCGGTTTAAAAAAAAAACAAAGAAAAAAAAAAACACGCGCTACAACACAGACACAAACAATGAGGCAAGCCGCTAGCTAATTCATGCTGGGAACATGGGGACATGTAAGTTTAACGCAGCGTGGATGGATAAAACCAATGTCAAGACAGCGCTTTTGAGGCTCGCTGCGCTGTGTGCAAGACGAGGACTCAACTGGGAACAATGGGAGTGAAGGCGTTGGACTGAGTATGATGTCCGAGGAAAGGAGCAAACTCCTTCCATCGCCGCCGGGTTCCCACCAGCTAGCCAGCTAGCTGCTAATGCGCCCGAAGCAGCAGACGCTAGCTAGCCAGCCAGCTGTTTTCTTTGTTGAATAAATTAATGTTGTGAAATTCAAGAATTTCATTTTTCTTTGCCGGCAGGACTGTGAAATAGACGAGGGAAACGGGTATTCATTTTTGATATACATGGTCTTAAAAAGACTTGGATTGAATTTGAAGGAGCCAGTAGGAACCCTGTGTTGTTATCATTCAAACCTCAATAGAATGTGATGTTTTTTGTTTTTTTTCACGAGGATGAGCTCATGGAGAACTTCTATAAAAAAAAAAAAAACATTTCTATAGATCTCAATATTATACGTTGTGTTCATCGTCACCCTTCATTCGCCTCACAGATCGCCGAGATCTTTCGGAACGTGGGAGTGAATGTTTCGGAGGAGACGTTTGAGGACGCCTGGAAGCTGGCCTCCATGAGACATCCTGCAGGGGAGGTTTGTGTCGAGACCTTCCGCACCACCCTCAAAGAAATAAAGGCCCTGTAGCGCCATGTCGAGAACGACCACGGAGACGTCTCTGAATCTCTGCACACACAGACCTCCGCTATTGATCGTCCCACTGGTGTGTTCATAATTAATCTACGGCAAGACGCATTCCAAGGAAATACACCAAAACAGAATGTTGTTAGCATCAATGTTATTAGCTTGTTGGATCAAGCCAAAGTGCCGGAGCAATATTTGTGAGCTGCTCTTTTAACTGTTTGGTCACTAAGGATACTTTGATTGATTAGCGGCAGATCATCCTATCATCTGCTGATGGGAACTTTTGATCGTCCGGAAAAAAAATGAACCAAACTACCAAGCAGGTTTCTCTTCTGGAAAAACAACGGGATTTTCCGATTTTACACTTTAGATAATTGAGACTAATTTCTTTAGAAATTTCCAAAGGTGCACAGTTAATAATCATAACCATCCAAAATCTACTGGTTGCATTTTAATGAAATGTCATTTCACTCAAATATCAAACGGGTCATATGTTTGTGTTTAGCTTAACCGCTATGAAAGAGACTCTTCTAATTCTCCTTTAATTGAGACAAAGATGTCAGCAAACAAAGGGCTTTTTTTTTTCTTCTCTTATGTCAACCGATAAAAGACTCATTTCTATTTAATCATAAATAAAAAATAAATAAATAATAATAAATTGATGCACACAAACAGCCCATTTGTCATGTCAGTGTGTCCTCTTCAGCGGGAGGCACGTAAGCTGCTTTTAAACGTCGGCGCTGTAAGTTGATTGCTTTGGACTCCGTCACAGCCGCCTTCATCATCGCTCTTCATCATGTCTTCCGTCAAGAGTAGGAGATTTTGATTTCCAGCCACATTCATCACGTAATTGTATTAATCAACCCGAACACGGGAGTGTTGACGGAAAATACCACGATTAATTTACGCTTTCCCAGAGCCGAGACGGGCGCAGACGCGCGGCGTCGAGGCGCCGTGAGGAATTGTTTGCAATCTGTTTCGCTAACAAGATTAATCAAACAGGTTGGCACGCAGCCTCGGCCGCTCCAGTCTGAAAATGACAAAACAGTAAAAGAACTAATAATTTTTTTTTTTTTTTTTCTTAAAAACGCCATTAGCTTCTTGTTTGTTCGCCACTTGCTTTTGTTTGCCTGTTAATTTCCATTAGAAGCGAGTGATGCACAGGCGTGCTAAATTGTCTAATGCGCTCGCACCATATCCACCAGCAAATTGACATGTGCTAAGCTAACCGCACTCATTTAATCTCATTAGGAGTGTCTGCATGATGCTTCACTGGAACTGAGAGGGGGGGGGGGGTTTGAAAAAAGAAAAAAAAAAAAAACCCACGCAAACTTCCACACACACCACATTTTTCACGATGCAGCAAAAATTAGAATAATCCTCGCCGCGTTTTCACACGGCGAGAATTAGCAGTCGCTAATGACGAAATCCCCC
The DNA here is from genome assembly GCF_046127955.1 of Nelusetta ayraudi. Taxonomy (NCBI): domain Eukaryota; kingdom Metazoa; phylum Chordata; class Actinopteri; order Tetraodontiformes; family Monacanthidae; genus Nelusetta; species Nelusetta ayraudi. The sequence goes on along the minus strand of NW_027466141.1, from coordinate 72,901 downwards.
TCTGTCAGATGCGTTGTCAAATTTAATAATAAGCCTTAGCAAAATGGGATGACATGCAGCATTGAGGAGGCTGTCAATCGTGACATTTCTGATGAGCAGCACGTTGGAGGCTCCAGCCGGCAGCGGAGACTCGCGTTGGCTTTTAAACACGCGGGAATTTTTTTTTTTTTTTTTTTTTTTGACGGAAGCGGAGGATGGAAGTAAATATTCCCAGCATCTGCCCGCAGCCATTCAAGAAGGAAAGAAAAAAAAAAAAAAAAAAAATCAGTTTCAAACTCATGCCGTGATCTTGTGTTGAAGTTGTTGACAAGCGTGCACCAGAACACGCGGCCCCTGCAGCTCGTTGTGAAAAATGGATTAAGTCGTCGCCCGTTGCTCGTTATCTCAGCCGCCACAACGGCAGAATATTAAGTTTGAGTCGATGGAGGGAGTTTGGGGTGTTTTTTTTTTTTTTTTAGTTCCCATTAAAAGCAAAAAACATTTTTCTCATCTTTATTTTGTCATTGCATTTACATTCAATGAAGTGCAGTAAAACAAACAAACAAGATCTGCTTCCCTTCGTCTTATGACCCATAAACTTTTATATGGCTCCATTCAGACGGTTGCTTTAAAAGCGTCACAATGGATAAAAAAACCCATCTCATGGTTCTCTTCTACCAGGAAAAAAAAAAAAAAAAAAAACAAAACTACCAGAACGATAAATAACAACAAGGAAAACGATTTCTGATGTTTTCTGTTGTGACAAAAAAAAAACACAGAAGGAAACAATTTCCCTGAGGTTTGCTTTGTTGTTTTGGATTTCTTTTTTTGTTGTTGTTGTGACGGTTGTATAATTATTATTTTTTTTTTTTACAGCAGCAAAACAAGACAATGAAAGGCTCTGTTTGGTCGCAGACGCCCAAAGTGAAGCAAAAAGATGCACTGAACGCTGGGTTAGTGTTCGGAAGCACTCCAAGTAATACGGGATTACCAGTAAGAAAAATAATGACTGCGTACGGCTGTACAAAGCGAGACTAGTCTATGAGCACTGCATTAATAAGGCCAGTGTTGCAGTATTTCCATAGAAACCGATGCGTTCTAATTACGAGGTACATTGAAGGTCCGTTCTCTCCACTTCAATGAGCTGTTTTCAGTTGGGAAGACGCAGTTTGGCCGTTTCTGGGTCAGGGCTTCAGGGTTTCAGGGTTTCAGGGTTATGGTGAAGAATTCTGAGGCACTTGTATTTGTGTGGGAAAGCTTACAGAATTAAGAAGTCTGTGATGCGCGTGCATCAGCGCATTTTATTTTCAAATTCTCATTATTGGCCTGCTTGAACTACCAGACCCACGGTGTCGTCCAGCCTTTTGGGCTTCCAGTCGTCACTTTACTTTTTTTTTGTTTTGTTTTGTTTTGTTTTGCACTGGGACAACCAGGCATCAAGTTTGAAAGGTGGAAATGGGGGGGGGACCAGTAAAACACGGGAGTGTAACTCCGCCTGTAAACCTGCAGAGTGACACCGGCTGGAGGTTTTTGTCCGGAGGTTCCCTTCATGGTCAGCCGCACAGGTCATCGGAGGAATGGAAGTTCACAGTGTGGAGGTGTGCGCTCACTGTCCAGGAGGTCTGTGGGCTTCAAGTACAGAGATGGACCGGGTCCCCCGAATCCGCTCCAGGCTGTCCCAGTGGTTCGTCAGAGTTCATCCTGAGGCGTCGCTTTAAAATCACTCATCCGCTTCCCACTGCCAGTGCCAAATGGTGGTCACCATCCAGCCCGGAGAGGCTCCCTGTGACAGATCCCGTTTGAACCTGGGGGGGAAGTAAGGCATTTTGAACAGGGGTCGGGGGGGGGGTCACAGTATGCGGTCATTTATACTCTGTGTCATCAACACGAGTATTTCTTTTCGGTCTGTGTGTGGGGTTCTGGTGCTGAGCCGTTGGACCAGACCAGAAGTTCTGAATAGCGGGAAACCCTTCTTGCCCAATCAAAATGCTTGGGGCGGAGACAAAACTATTTTAGTCACCTCTTGCCCGGCATCAATAATGCAAAGTCTCACAAATCTCCGTCCTGAAAAGCTGCAGCGGAGCAATTGTTCTGGAGGCGCGGCGCAACTCTGACAAAAGTTCTGCTTTCTCGCCTCACCTTGAGACAATGAGCTTACGGATCTACGGGCCTCGGGGATAACATTTGAAGTGTAACAGGCTTTACTCAGAGGGGGGTGGGGGGGATGGAGGGCCTCTAAGTCCTCAAAGAGTGGAATAGACGATCTGGCTAACTAGCTAGGTGAGCATTAGCTGCAAGATCCACACGGTGAGGTCCAACCAGCTGGATTTACTGATTGGGATTAGAAAGAGGATTTGGCCGTTGGATGCACCAGCGGCTGGAATCACCTCCAAAAGATGCAGTAACGCACATTTGCATAATCACATCCGAGACTCTTTTGCCTTTCCCCCCCCCCAACAGCCGCACCTCCACATGTACGCCGTGTCGTACACGCGTTGTGTGTGTGCAGCCGACAATAATAACGAGCCCCCCCGAGTGGAATCTGCAACCGCTAAATCCTTCCGATTGCTTCCGTCATCAAAAACCACGGTTGGCTGCGTGAACGTTGTCCCCCGGGAGAAACACGCGTGTAAACGGGCTTACTCGTAGACCGCCGTCGCTATTCTCTTTGGCGGGCCGCCGTCCGGACCGGAGGCAACCCGGAAGATCTTTGTTGCCTCGGGATCATCGAGGCCGCTGTGTGTCGTCAGGATCCAGAACCTCATGACGACGAAACAGAACTTCCGACCTGGAGAGGAAGACGGGACGGACAGCGGGAGGTCAGAGGTCGGAGATGTCCTTACGAGGCACGGGCAACCTGGCAACTGAGTCAAGTCCACGAGTCGGACTGAACCGGCCAGAACCTACCTTCCTCGTCAAAGACCACCGACACGTCTTCGGGCAGCAGAAACACGATGTCATCCATCATGACTGCAAGCTGCTTCCTCTGGTCGCCCGTGAGGGTCTTGCACTTTTCCTCCACGTACTCTCTCATCTGAAACACCCCCCCAGCCACCCCACCCCAAAAAAAAGCCTTCAAATTTCAAACTCAACTGAACAATGTTCCAGTGACTTTGCGGGACTTACCTCCTGCGATACCACCCCCACCATCCTGTGGTATCTGCCGGTAGACATGAGATCAGAGACATGAACCAGGGCCTGGGACGGACAAATAGAATGGACCATCAGCATCTGATTCAATGCAACTCTAAAGGGGGTCTTTCTGCAGTGGAATGGTTGTTACCGTTGTACACATCTGTACAGTCAACGGACCGTACAGTGGTGCACCATTGGCGAGTGCCGGGGGAAGGCAGTAGGGGTCGGGCTTCCATTCCACCTCTTACAAATCAAGATTACAGAGACCTAGACTGTTGCCTTGGACCAAGACCAGGATGCAACACGGTTCTAAGGCCCCGCAACCGCTGCTGAGTTGCTTTGCTGTGGTGTAACTTGCCATTTGCTACAGTTTCAGATAAGTTTTCCAGTCACTCTCCTAGAAGAGTTGGAGATCCCCCCCACCGACCCCCGGAAAAACCCCCTGTTGTATTACCTGCTTCACGCCCCTGTGGAACTCATCCGAGCTGGTGTCCAGGCCAAACAGAAGCCGCGTGAGGAGCATCTGAACCCTGCAGTGGATCCACGTCATCGGGTCCGGGATGCCGACCACCGAGATGGCCGGCTGGCCGTCGCGCTTCCCCGGCGTCCCACCGGCTTCGGGCTGCGAGCTGCACAGTCGGCGGCTCTGGGAGGCGAACACGAACCTCCTGCGGCTCAGCCTCCGTCCCGGCGGCTCCCCGGGGTCCCTCGTGAAGGCGCGCGAGAGACTCACGCACGTCCCCGCCCATCGCCGGCTGCAGCAGGGCGGGCCCGGCGTCCAGGCGCGGAGACCGAGCTCCCGGCATGCAGCGAGCCGGGGGATGCGCTGCATCGGGCGGCTGAATGCTGCCCGTGGAGCGAGAACCGGGGCTGAGTCAACGGTCTCCGCCGCCGTTGGCCTTGGTAACCTTACGCAACTCACCCCATGCTTTTACCCATAATGCTTATCGCGATGGCGACGCAGCAGCACGGGAGTGCTGCCTTCAGGGCCAGTCGCTGACACGGAAACGTGTAGGGCCAAAATACCTGAAGTGAAGCGCGAAGGCGGCTCATCATTGTCGTTGTTGATTTTTTTTTTTTGTTGTTTTTTTTTAATTATTATTATTGATCATATCAACAAGTCAGTGCAGTGGGAGTGATTCTAAAGCCGGGCAAATGTGCCTTGTGCTGTAGAGATCAGGGGAGGTTCATGGTGAAACGGTTTTAAACTCGCGCTTGATATTACAAACAAAATCGTACAAAACAAGAAAAACATCGCAGCTAGACACGTTTATAACAAAGTAGCAGTAGTAGTAGCAGTAGTAGTGTGAGATAAAAGCCCCAAAAGCGAAGCATAAAAGCTTCAAAGAAGTGATATCCGTATTTACAGCGAGCCATTAAAGGCAACAGGATGCCGTTCCTCGTAGAGCCCACTAGAGGGAGCTAAATATCCATTTATCTTCCTCGCCTGAAACTTTTTTTTCTCTGTGTGTGTGTGTGTGTGTGTGTGTGTGTGTGTGTGTGTGTGTGTGTGTGTGTGTGTGTGTGTGTGTGTGTGTGTGGCCGACTCGGAATCCAAACTTTGTCTTTCCTTCACATCAACAAACGGCCAATGATGAATGCGCACACGCGCATCCACACGCGCACGTGCCAGCATCTCCCGCCCGGTCTTTGTTTTTCTGCGCAGGTGCCAGAAATGACTGCGAAGGCGGGGGGATAGAAAAAAAAAGAAAAAAAAATCTATGAAAATTTGATCAGCAGACCAAAACATCATTAAATCCCCGGTGATTACAGGTCAGCGCCGATTTCCCGTCGCTCCCCGCGATGGCGCGGCAGACACCTGCGCGCGGCCACGCCCACCTGAAGTTCTCCCAACTAATTTTATTTATCAATAATTAGCATCGCGGCACTCGCTTATTTGAAATTGCGCTCAGACACGGAAGCCTTCGCCGGGATGTATCATAGTAATTACGTGTGTCAGCTGAGAATGCTTTTTACATCTGCAAGTGGAATGGAGCAGAATATTAACAAGTCTGCGCTGGATGATGGCATTAATGGTTGGACGGGAGAGTCGAGATGTCTCGCAGGATGGTCACATTTGTAAATGCAAAAAAAAAAAAAAAAAATCTGTGTTAAATATGAAAAAGGCGTGGGCGCCGAGAAGCCCGGTGCACACGAATTTGTCCTTTGGTATTGTGAGTCCGTTTGACTTAGCATGAACTGTTTTGAAGCTCACTGTTTCCTGTGTGCCGGTTCAGTTTGTGGGATTTGCTGCATTGGGGGCGACCGCGTGAGTTCTTCGCCTGCATGTGCGTGTTTCCGTTTTTGACCCCCCCACCCTCACAGGGAGTGCAAAGACACATTCCGCTGTTCCGGAGACGGAACAAACCCCATAGCTGCAGTTTGCGAAGAGCAGCACAATTTTTATTCGCCGGCAGTTTGGAAAATTTGTTTAAAAAAAAAGAAGGCACAAGGTAATTGTTAGTCTCGGGAATAATATTTGTGTATTTCGGTCAAAGATCAGCGCAAAATTTGCACACCGACTTCATGCGGCGGCTGAAAGAACAAAACACAAATGTTCAATTCGGCCCGTTTGTCAGACGTCAGCGCGTCTCTCCTGCAGCTGCAGGTGCGACTGATCGTCTCTGCAGGCCGCTCCTTCCTCCGCCGGCCCACTGAAAGGCACTGTTGTCCACGGCTGAGTGGGCGGCCGCCCTGTGGAGCTCCCCTCTGGAGGGACGCTACACACACACACACACACACACACACACACACAGCCGGGAACTGTCGGTAATGTTGCTGGAACTACTTTTCTTTTTTTTTTTTTTCTTTTTTTTTTCTTTTTTTTTTAAATTTGTGTGGCATTTTCCGCAGCTTTTAAGGATTCCGCAAACAGGATTTTGACGCTGCAGTTGCGGTGGGGGGTGGAAGGGGGGGGGGGGGGGGGGGTCTTGGCTAAAAGTTCTCACGTGTGCTCCGGGGCGTTGGAGGGGAAACTCTCCAAAGCAGAGCGGCTAACAGGATCAAAAACACGTCTCATCTCTGGAAAGTTGCACTTTTGTCCAAATAACTCAATATGGTACAATACGGAGCACAATATTTTCTAGTGTATTTGTAATAGGGGGAATTTCTTATTTTTCCCCCCCTTTTTTTTTTTCTTTCTTTCTTTCCTCAAAAATCCCCTGGCAGAGCGGCGCTGTGGTGGCCATGGCGTGATCCATAATGGATTTATTGTTGCAAAATTACAGTTGTCAGATGCCAAATATACATCTGTCACCGCTGACGCAAGTTTCCCCAAAATTAAATTTACTGCTTATTACAAATTGAAGGCTCTCATTATTACAAAGGGAGTTCTCTTTGAGTGAGTGAAGGACAGCTCAGCATCTTTATCTTCTCTTTCCCATGTTTGTTCCTTCATGCTCGCTGTTGGGAATCTTTCTGTTTGTTTGTTTTTAATTGCGACAGGAGAGTGTGTGTGTGTGTGTGTGTTGGGGGGGGGGGAGACAGAGAGAGAGAAAAGTATTTTCTCCAAACTAATCAAAAGTAAGGAGTTTTTATTTTCAGGGGTCAGAAGGCAAAAAGAAAATGTTGGGAAACAAAAGCGATTCATCTATTTTTTGCTTGTTTGTTCTGATTTCAGGCTTCACTTCTTCTTCTCATCTCACAGTGAAGCGATAATGGACTCAAATGGGCAAATTTCATCCCCCCCCCCCCATTTTGTTTTCTCCCATTCTTTTTTTTTTTTACATTCAGTGCTGCGGTCAACTTCCACGCAAGAAAACATTTAGCTCTGAAGAGATTTCGGCGGAGGTGGGAGGAAAAGAGGGAGTGGTTATTGTGGATTTGAATGGAATCCGGGGCTACAGGTATTGGATTTGGTGCTTGCTGGCAGGCGGCCACTCACAATAGCAGGCACAGGTGTTGACCAGGGAGAGGAGGGGAAAAAAAACAAACTGAATAGGAAGTGATTTGAATCTTAATTATAGAATATATTTGGTGTCTTTGCTGCCTCGGAGGGTTAAATAGAGCCGTCAAGTTTTCTTAAAAATTGATAAATAGATATTTAAAAAAAAAAAAAAAAAAAAAAAAATTTGCATCACCCCTTTTATTCCTCTCAAGACTTCACTAACTCACTTTCAAAAATGCAGAGCCTGATGATCGGAGCCGGGATACCTTTGACTCGAGCGTCTCGTAATGAGAGAAATTAGCACAAATGCTCTAAGTAATAGTTCCTGATTCTCACACCCCCCCCCTCCCCACCCTCACCAGTTTCCCCAATCCTCACTCCTCCCAAATTATTTTTCAACTTGTTTTTGTATCTATGAATAAATTATAAAATCTGCTGAAATTTATTATTCATCCAAGATGTGATTAATATGCAAAATTATGCAAATTAAGATGCAATTAGGCTCCAATTCTCTAGTGGAATTTTCCATTATAATTTAATACAAAGTAACAGAGTAATTGGTGTCACGTGTAATTACGGTTACTCAAGTGCACTTTCAGGCATGCAAATGATTCGCTATACGTTGGTTATCCTATGCAAATGCACCATGTGGTGTTTTAACAAGTTTTGGAAGGGGGGGGGGGGGGGGGGCAAACACACAATGGGTGCGCGGTTGCCCACTGGGGTTGGAACGGGGTAACAGGGTGTGTGTGTGTGTGTGTGTGTGTGTGTGTTCATTTTATTTATTTATATGTTGTTTTGTTAAATGACAAGAGTTGGAAAACTTTCAGGGCTCAGATTATCACCAGTTAAGAGACTCCCAGTTTCTTTGAATATTTGATGAGTTGCGGTGAGCAGCAGCAGCAGCAGCAGCAGCAGCAGCAGCAGCAGCACACTTCCATCCGTCACCAATCCATTAATGGGAGAAAGCTGCTTTTTGGATGTGACGGGGAGCTTTGCAGAGGGCGCCTTTATTCCCCCCCCCCCCGGCCCCCCAAGAAACTGTTGCTCGGGTCGACGCCATTGACGCAGGAAGCTCCGGGGTCGGCGCTCCCTGTTTGATCAGTGACGCTGCAAATGTCACAAACCCCAGCAGGAATCAATGAGCTTGGCGGAGTGGTGTGGGGGGGGGTGGGTGAAGGGGGGAGGGGCAGTCGCGCTGCTGCCGCCGCTACCGCCGCCGCCGCTCGCCGTGACAAACTTTGCCGTGGCAGAGGACGAGGAAGAAGTGGGAGCAGCGGCAGCAGCGGCAGAAGAAGAGCGGTGATTATGTAATTGATCTGCGTTTAGACGGAATGAAAGTCCTGCAGCCGCAGAGCCGAGCGGCTCCTTCTGGGAGGCAAATTGATTTTAAATTGTTACATGGCTGGTTACGTGTCCTGACATCTTGCTTCGCTCGCAGCTCGCTCGCTTGCTCGCTCCGCCGCTCTCTCCACACACACACACACACACACACACACACACACACACACACACACACTGGCATTAGCAGCAGTGTGCAGACACACACCCTCCGCTATCTGTCTTGTTCATGATCAACGCTGTGAACAAAGACATCCTCTCCCTCCCTCCCTCCCTCCCTCCCTCCCTCTATCCCCCCCGACCACTACCCCACCATCCTCTTTTTCTCTCTCCCTCTCTCTCTCTCTCTCTCTCTCTCCCTCCGCCTCCACTGTGTGAGTGCTCGCCCGCCCGCTTGCCCGCCCGCCCGCTCGCACAACTCTCTCAAAGAACATAATCCCTCAACAAAATGGAAACACAAAGGAAACTTGAGCTCAATCCTATAAACATAGCGGACACGGCACACAATGCCTCCCCACCCACCCCCCACCCCCCAACACACACACACACACACACACACACTATATCCCCGTCCCCCTGCCTCCCCAGCATCCACAAATGCCCTGTAGCACAGATCAGGCTTTATCGGCCCCCTCCTCCCCCTCCTCCCCCTCCTCCTCCTACATCCATCCATCCTTCCATCCCTCCTTCCTCTCGCCGATTAGTAGCCCGCCACCGTTGCAGCTACTTCCCCCAACCCCCTCCTCATACCTCCACACCGGGGCCCTTTTTTCATGCGACAGGAGCCCCCCCCCCCCCCCTTTTCTTTTTTCCAGTTGATTTTGGCTCCCGGTTGCGTTTCCACGTGGATTCCTGCCACTCCTTTGATTCCTGGAGGTGTGGCGACACTCTTCAGGTGGGCGTTTGCCAGCGACTCGGCGCTCCCGCTATACCTGCGCGTTGATCCCCTCCGCAAATTTCAGCTCGCCGCTCGCCGCCCGCAGGCGCCTTCATCTGGAAATTTAGCCGCCGCCGCTTTGGTGATGAAGGGACCCGTGGCCGCTGCCAGTCAGTCCCACCGTCCAGCGGTTTGTCACACCCGAGTGTTTGTTTGGCGACACTCACCCCAATATCCAAACTCCAAAAACAAAGTCTTCCCGTATGAAAGGACCTAATTAAGTCCCTTCTTTTGTGTGTGTGTGTGTGTGTGTGTGTGTGTGTGTGTGTGTCCTTACCGTCTCCAATGACTCATCTTCCAGTCTGACGCCTTCAAATCACTTGTGCGGAATAAATTGGTTGGTCTTATCAAAACTCATCCGGATTTTGACGCTGGTTCAAAAAAAACACCTGCAGAGTGAATCTGTCAGGGTCAGCTGCTGCTGCTGCTGCTGCTGGTTGGTTGGTTGGTTGGTTGGTTGGTGGGCCCGGATACAAAAACCCCCAGAAACATCTTTGGTGTTGGGTAAAACCAGATGTTTATCTCCAAGCTCCACACGTTGGGTTTCTAAATTGAGGTGAGCTGCTGAACGGCTCTGGACGCAGCCTTGTTGTTGTGTCGCGTGTGTTGTTTACTCAACTCTAAAGAGGGGAAAAAACAGCAGTGTTGGTATTTCTGTTGCGATGCCATTCCTCTTCCTCATTATTGTTGATGCTCCCATTTTCCTTCGCTTGTACCAAAACATTAAAAAGCACAAGAAAGGCTCTCCCTAGACCAGGGGTGGACAAACCTTTTGACTGGTGGGCGATAATGGTTTCCTAAATTCGAGGGAGCAGAAGCAGACGGATGGAGTGTTTTGGTGGCCCACATCAATGGAGACAAAATGTATATCATGGGATGCGTATAGAAAATGTGCTTTAAAGCAGCTCGAGGTAACTTGGACTCATCACTACCCCCTGCTGGTTGAGAACCGCAAATACTCTTTGCCGGTGTGGTAGAGAGGAAAACTACCCAGTCCTTCACGTGGGTTTGTTGACACAGCCGGCATACTGAAGAATGGCTTGGAACAATGTCCACCGCCAAGGTAAAGTAACATGCGTTACACGTTTGTTTGTTTTAAATATTGTTCTAGTGTTGTCGTTGAACTTGACAGACAACTACAATTACACCAACAAGGAGAGTGTGTTGCTTAGACAGACGCTTGATGTGGGGAAATAGAAACAGTGGCCGAGCTGGAGCGCTCGTATGTGTTGAGGAAAGACACCAACACGAAGTGCAAAACACCGACACCGACGATAACGTCGTAGCAAACGTTCAACGCTGTCATCACTTCCTCTTTCATCCAGGTGACTTACTGGCTTCCATTCTGTCATTTTACAATCGTATGTATTTGTAATGGTAGCACGTAGGACCGCCTCTAAATAAAGGTGGCACGTTGCCGTAAAGTGGTTCGTCCTGTGATGACGACGCAGGAAGCAGTGTCGGGTCGTGGCATGAAAGTTACACAGTGCAGTTCCAGCCCCCCCACCACCCTCCTCCTCTCGCTGCCGAGGCGGCACCATTGATCCTATTAATCGGTTCTCTACCGCTTTACTGAGTTTGGAATCAGAATTTTATGGTGGAAAAGTTACCTGGAGCTGCTTTAATGTCTAAGAAAATGAATTGAATTGAATTCTTCTTTATTGTCGTTATACAGGAGCAGAACGAAATTTTAAATCTTTTTTGTTTGCCGCGCAGGATGTGTCTCAGGCACTCGAAATACATGCGATCGTCCAAGTAGCATACGCACGCATCCAACTAGCATACCTGCTAAAAATACACCAAAAGGTAGAGCACTGAGCCACAGCGGCTGTGCGTGCCGCCAGCTTGCCAAACTGCCATTTATTTTCCATGTGTGAACAAAAGTGTGACGGCAAAGTGTGTCTTTGAAGCCCCACGATATTTAGCTCTTTATTGAAATGACTCTTAAAACATAAAAAAAAAAGAAAAAAGGATGAAACACAGCTATTTTATTATGTACTTACTATTAATATAATTCCTTCAAGTTGGGCAGTCCAGATTAATAAGCTTAATGGGCCGGATATGGCCCCCGGGCCGTAGTTTGTCCATGCCTGCACAAGCTAAAGGCGCTGGAAGCGAAACCTCATGCGACTGGCCAGTGTTGTTGTTCTCGTGTGTGTAACGCATGAGTTCTCATCGCTTCCTCGCTGCGGCCCGACAGCGACGCAGGAAGACGATTTGCGGCGTCGGAAGGCCGTCGGCGTCATTTTCCATCTTTGAGTCCACACTGTCGGCTCCTCGACCCCGCGAAGCTTCCACCAGGAGGCGGGAGGCGGGAGGGGGAGGCGACAGAGGGGGAGGCAGGCTGAGGTTTGGGTGACTCTGGGGGGGCGTTAGCTTAGCATCAGCCGTGGCGGTGGCGGCGTGGTCTTCGGAGAACCGCCGCCCCCCCCCCGCCCGCCCGCGCCCTCCTCTGCTTCCAGGCTCCGAGGGAGGTGAGGCTGGCTCCGCCTCCTCCCCCGCCGCCCTCCCACCCCCCACACCCTTACACACAGCTCTCCTCAGCCCCGCTGATCCTAATCAGACCGAGCAAAGCGCGATAAGAGCGGCAAAGTAGGACGCCTTGGCGCTCGCTGTCACAGGAAGAGGATGTGCTCGGGCGCCTCGTCACCTGTGCCTCGGCTCCCTCGCCGCAGCCGCCGCCGCCGCCGCTGCAACCCGACGCGCAGCTGGAAGGCGAGGCAGCGAACGCCTCGCATCAGAAAGCAGCATCAGAGGCTGGCGTGCAGCGTTTCTCGCTTGCGACGCTGCAGAGTGACCATCAGAGGCCCCGAGAGCACGGAGAGGCAGGAAGACGACGCCCCCGTGCGACCCCGCCCCTTAATTTTTTTCACCACAACCGCAGCAAACGCGAGCGTTTGTCCAACTGTGGTGGAAACTCCGATGTCGTCGAGAGCGAAATAAAACAAACCAGGTTGGGATTTTTTTTTTTTTTTTGCTTCTACGTCTCAACGTAGCCGCGAGCGAAAAAATCCCACAAACATCAGAGATCCGGGGGCCGCGGCGAGTCCCCCCCCCCCGTCTATAAAATTCTATAAATGTCTGGTCTCCTTTCATGGATTACTGTCATTTGCCACCATCCACCAGCCATTGTGAGCGGCTGCCAGCCCGCCGTGCCATTTCTGGGCCCGGCGCTCCAACCTTGATATATTTGCCAAATGAATATTTGAAGCCGTAATTAAATTTATCCCACCTCTACACCTTCTGTAAGACGGCCACCTTGCACATTTCTCATACGCCATGTTTCAATTTATATATATATATATATATATACATATACATACACATATTTGCGGTGTGTGTGTGTGTGTGAGCGAGAGAGAGAGAAAGGGGTGAAAAAAAAGAAGCCACAGCTTGCTGCCATTTTTTTTTTTTTTAATGATTTGGAATGAGGATTTAAAAAAAAAAAAAAAAAAACAACAAAAAAATAAAACTGGAATAAATCAGATTTCAGGACATTCATAATGGCCCTGCTTAAGAATTCAGACATAAATAAGCATTGAGCCTCACGAGCTGTCACTGAACAAACTCGATTAAATGCCGGTAAATATAGCAGAAACAGTCGCCAGCCGTCAAATCATTGTGAAAATGTAAAAGCTGCAAGGTGAAAAGGAATTTATATCTGTGTGTGACGTGCCGCTGGTGACGACTTATTTCCAGTCACTGTCGGGAGAGCGAGAAACCCCCCAAAAAAACAAAACAAAACAAACCCTTTCAATCTTTTTGTTTTGTTTCGTTTTCTTGGAGGCTGATTGTGAGTTTGGAGTCCTGACGCTGATCATTTATTAATCAACCTCGGTCGGCTCAGGAGAGGCTGGTGGGTTTCTTTTTTTTTTTTTATATTCAAACTCCTGCTCATCCGGAGACACAAAGCCTTAATGTGTTCGAGACACAAGACAAATCCTTTGTTTAATTTATGACCTTTTTTTTTTTTTTTTCTGTTTTGCTTTGTTTTGTTTCCCTGAAACCTCATTTTCGTCCGACTGTGAAGCTCCAACAAAAGAGAAAAAAACACATTTCCAAATATCCTTCTGAATTCAGCACTTCTGACCGCTTCGTCTTATGTAATAACGCTAACCTGGGATTTTTTTTTTTTTTTTTACTCTGTGTGTGTGTCTGTGTGTGTGTGTGTGTGTGTGTGTGTGTGTGTGTGTGTGTGTGTGTGTGTGTGAGAGCAGGTTGGTGTTTTTTTTTTTTTTTTGTTGTTGTTGTTGTGTTTTTTTTTTCCCGTACATTGCCACCGCCGGCCTCCTCAGCCAATCCAGCGGGTCACCCTTCAGAGGAGCCCGCCCACTCCTCATAATTAAAATCCCCGAGCCTCCCCGATAATTACCGGCGGTTCCCCTGCACTTTGGAATTGCACTTGTGGTGACATAATTCATTAGCGTTTGTCCAAAGAATTGATTTAGAGTCTTTAAAGTGCTCCTCCATGCAGAACAGCTATTAGCGGCGGGCCACCACGCTCGCACGCTCGCTCGCACGCTCGCTCTCACGCTCGCACGGCGGCGTTAACCGCTTTGCCGACGCCGGCGGCCGCCGCAAGCATAAATTACGACTTAACGCCACGCGGCAGTGGCGGAAATTAAAAAAGCAAAATGGAATCAGTGACACAGGAAGACCGCTCTGGAGTCGCTCCTCCCTCCGCCCTCCTCCCCGCCCCTCCCTCTTGGCGTTTTGTGTGCGTGCGAGGCGAAGATGCGGGAAGCGCAGCTCGGCCGTCACCTCCGTCGCTCTCATCGCTTCCGCCCGGATTCGCCGGCGTGATTACCTGCGTCACTCGTTAGCGGCGAGCTCCTCGCTTCCAGTTTGGCCTCGGCCGAGGAAAAGTTTGGGCCCGAGGAAAAGTTTGGGCCCGCGGAACTCTTCCACCAGTCAGCTCTTTCTGTTGTTGCCGTTGTTGTTGTTGTTGTTGTTGTTGTAGTTGTAGTTGTAGTTGTGTCACGAAATCTGTGTAGAGTGCAACACTTTTCAAGGAGGTGTGACTGAAAAGACAAAAGAGGAAGCAGCCGTCGCTGCTGCCAAACTGCTGCTCCAAATTAGCTCCCCCCCCCACCCACCCCCCGACCCAACATCCACCGTGTCACATTCTGCTTAATATAGCTTTTTTTTTTTTTTGACTTGATTTACATTTAATGGCGTTCTTTAACGTCTTCTTCCAAAATTTAAGAGAGAACGAAAACAATCGATCAAATTGTGCTTTCGGCATTTTGAGCTTGGAGTCCAACGATGCAGAATTTGAGACTGGGAATTGGGAAACAAAAAAAAAGAATTCATTACGGAGGCAGCCATTGACTTTTTAAAAATGAAACGAATGCAGAGTTGTTTTTTTTTCCTCCTCGTCTCCATGGCGCATTGATATGTGTTCCTCCTCCCGGCTGACAGGGGGCAACACTGCAGCCCCGCCGCTCTCACCTTGCGCTGCGAGAGGCTCCGCTTGGCGCTGCGCAACGCCAGGCCGGCGTGCCACCACGGCGCGGCCCTGCATTCATCACTTTGTTCGCCGCTTTGTGTCGCTCCTTTTGATAAACGGGAGTTGGGTGGCGGTGGGGGGGGTGGGGGGTGGGGGGGGGGGCGCACCGCAGGAATTATTAGCGGCTTAGCACTGAGAGGCCCCTAAGTAGCTCCTGGGGTGTAAGCCTCTCCCCCCGGGTCGGGGCCAACCAGCCTCTTCCCCCCACCCTCACCCCGTACTCGCTAACGCCCCCCCCCCCCCCCCCCCTCAACCCGGCTCAGCCGCGACCTGCACGGCGGAAAGGCAATTTTATTTTTCGCCGCTCGTCTCTTGAATCCAAACCTGCCGAGAAAAGAGGGGAAAAAAAAATATATATATTAACGAGCTGCCCTTCGACGAACGCGCTCGGCAGTCATGAGTCAGCGTCAGCTCCTGGAGGTGGTTGGGAATTGCATCCAGTCTCTGCGTGGAGACTCGCGCCTTCGCTTCCCGTTCGACCGCAATCCCGAGGAAAAAAAAACAAAAAAAAAACCCGCGGCCGTTCCGAAGCTTACGATCCGCGGGTCGGGGGCGGCGGCGGGGGGGGGGGAGGGGGGAGGGATCCGAGGCTGCCGAGCGTCACGACGCCTCGCCCCAGTCTCCAGACGGGCCTGATTTGGGAACGCCGTGAAATCCGCGGCGCCTCTCCTTGGCTTTTCCCCGGCGCTGAATGGCTGCCATATCTTGTGATGGACTGAGGCAGGAGAGAGCGAGACGGCAGCCAGGGATGAATACGGCTTAATCTTTACCCAGGCCACATGTGTGTGCATGATAACATGGCTGCTTTTCTTCCCGCGCCGGCTCCTCGTGCGCCAGCTGCCAGGTTAGCTTTGCTCGCGCGGCAGTGTTCCGCTGCGATATTTGCCCGCCGTAAAAAAGGGGAAAGCGTCGCACCTAAGGTGGGGGCTAATGCATGTTTTTGGAATTGGCGGTAATTCCTGACACATTTCGGGAGACAGATAGGGTGTCTTATAGCGCATGACAATATATGTAAAGACACCTAGTGCACCCCCCCCCCCCCCCGCTCCCGCTCCCCCCCCTACCCCTCATCCTCTCTTCTACTCTTTTCTTTTTGGTAGCTAATATTTTATTTGTGCGTCGCCTCCTTCAGCTGCGACTGGAGGTTGTGTGTTTTTTTGTTTTTTTTAAATTAAGTGGCTGCATTGTGATCGGAGGGAGTGGGGGGGGGGGGGGGGGTACAGCTCAACACACTGAAAAATAGCCAGCCAGGCGTTCTGGAGTCTGAAAGAAAATGCTATTTTTTGCGAGACGGCATTACATCAGGTTTCTATAGCGCGTCTGCTAAATAGTAGCTAATTTTTCCCACGTCTTTTCCCAGGATTTAACGGCGACAAAGATGATAAAAAAATAAATCATTTTTTGGGAAAAAAAAGCCTCAAACCACCCCCCCCACCACCACCACCACCACCACCATTACCCTCACACCCTCCTCCCTCATTTTTTACAATTTGGGTTGTCTGGATGTCTGGGTGTGTGTTTGCAGGTGCTCCCGCCGCTCCATACATCATCCACACGGCTTTAAATGCAATCAGTCCAGCAGCTTGCCGTTTAATGTCCCTCTCTTCTTCCCCCCCCACCCCCCCCACACCCCACACCCCCCACCTCCCTCCTAAAAACTTCTCCCCCCCACCCCCCTCCCGCCCCCACTGCTCATCCGCCCGGCGACACACAGCTCATTCATTATGATTGCATTACCATAAATGATTTTATAACATCTGCTTGTCAATAATTGACGCACAGGCTCCCCACGCCCTCTGACCTGCGCCGGCACGGAACCGCAGGTGTGTGGCGCCGTCGGGCTAACGAGTCGCCGCGGACGCTTGCGCGGAACTGAGGAGTCGCGTGGAAAATGTTGTCGAGGGTGAAACCTAAAGACACTTAAAATATCTGCCGTAATTGCTCGGGAGGGGGGGGGAGGGGGGTGGAAATGCAGAAATGAATGCAAGCCATGAAGGTTTCATTCACTGCGACCGATATCAACAGAAGCGTTTTTATTTTTTTAAAGAAGAAGTTTTTTTTCCATCGGCTTCCTCTTGATTTATCTTTTCTCACTCCATGAGTGAGCATGCGAGGGCTCCTCGCTGAGTGTTCTTTGATTTGAACACGTGTCTGGCAGAGGATTAACATGCAACACGTGTCAAACTTTCAACAGTGTTTGTAAGCGGCAGATCAACAGCATTAACCTGCCGCTCGCTGATCAGATTGCATAGGTGCTATTTTAAATATCCTCATTAATGTCACGGCTAATTCACCACGTTGTTTACTGTTGTTTTTTTTTTTCTTTTTGTTGCTTTGTTTTTTTTTTTTTCAAAGCTGAAAAAAAACTTTTGTGGGGGGGGGGGTGCTGTGCAAAATTAATTGGAAAAAAAGGACATAAAAAGAGGCGTTTTTTTTTTTTTATTTATTAAATCTTATAGTTTTTAAGCAGATCAAACGAAACATTTTCAATTCAATTAAAATGCAATATAATGTAATGTTATTAAAATATGCCATCGTGTTCCTGACAGTGGGAAAATTGCTGCCACTTCCTGGCACTCTGCCATTTCCTCTTGTTCCTTCAGTTGAGTGAGTGAAAAGCAACAATCTTGCAGAAAATATGAACACGGCCATAAAACGGGTTTTTAACGAGATAAAGCTACCTTCAATTTAAAAAAAAAAAAAATCTTAATGTTTCTGCATTTAGAAAAAAAAAAAAAAGAAATCTGAGTTTCAAAGTTTTTTTTATTTTTTTTTTTAACTTGCGTACGGTCAAAAACCAAACCAACGAGGTCCGCCCTCACACGCGCCATCATCACAGCAACCATCAACAATATCAGACTGACAAAGTGCACACCGAGGCTCCTCCCCCACCGCCGCACGCTCACATACAGTCCTAATTGAAAAGTTAATTAACTTTTTCAAGTCCGGAGACGTTGGGGGGTGCATGGCGGGGGGGGGGGGGGGGAGCCACATTTGGTCACTCAGAGTCCCGCTTACCAAGTTGTCGTTTTGATTAGGAGTCAAATGAACGCACGCTGGAACCTCGAGCCAATCAAAGTTTCCATTACCCGAGCGTCGCCCTTTGCTTGAAGAGCAAGGTGTGAACATCCCGACGTCATTCAGCAACTCGCGTCTGGGAAAAGTAGCAGAAGAAGAAAAACAAAACGCCTGCGTACGATTTGTGAGCTTCTGCCTCTTCGACTCTCAAACAAACACGGCTCGCAGTAACGTCGCGCTTCCTCTGAGGGGAGGTTTTCATGGACGCTTAATGCAGTTGATGTAAAATGAAGTTTTACAAAAAAAAAAGGAAAGTCTTCCATTGCTTCATCATCAAAAGGTCAACATGAAAAAATACATGTTCAAGATTCTCAAAATTTTAACCATATTCTGAAATCCCCCCCAATTTTTTTTTTTTTTTTCAAATCAATTTTTTTTTTGCTTATTTTCTTGTCCCCAGTTTCACTTTGTTCTTCTCGCCCATCCCAAACTGTCTCACGCTTGTGTCTCAGTTCACCCGACGTCCTGTCAAAGTCAGCAGGGCGGCAGGTACAGTTCACACCGTCTCCCGTCTCATTCTTTATTCATTCATTCATTTATTTATTTCCTTTATTCATTTATTTATTTTGTGTGTGTGTGTGTGTGTGTGTGTGTGTGTGTGTGTGTGTGTGTCGGGGGGGGGCGGTGTTTTCTATGAAGTCGCATCCTGCCGTCTTGCCTGCGGGGTGGGGTCAGCGGAGGTTTAATTGATTCTCTCCCTCCCTCCGTCTCTTATTAGGGGCGCAGCGCCTCTCCATGGGAACGGCTAATTGGCTGTCCCCGGTGGCCACTTGGGGAAGCAGGCAGACGCGGCCCGCTAGCCGCTCCGCAGGGACGGCGGTGGCGGCGGCGGGAAAAAAAAAAAAAGAGATTCATGCCGACTAGCGGCTACGTGTCTCAGCTTCTTGGGGGACGGATGCTCTGATGTCTCTACCCCCCCGTCACCATCTGGACGGCACATTTTAGCGGCCGAGCGAACCAGACCCTGCAAGACTGCAGTGTTGTTTGCTCGTTGGAAGAAAAACAGCGTGACGTCCTTGGAGTGTGAACAGTGACGCCGTGCCGTGTTCGCCTCCCGGATTTGAAAAGGAATGTGATCTGCTCACAACGGTCATTGCTGGGGGTTTTTCAAGTGAGGGGAAAGAAAAAAAAAAAAAAAAAACATCTGCGGTTGAAAGTCAAGATATTTTCAAGAAGTCAGAGTCGATTTTGCTGCAAATCTCAGTCGGAATTTTTTTTTTTTTTTTTTTTTTTTTTTTTTTTTCAGTGCGCGTGACCTTTAAAATGACAAAAGGCACCAACATTTGGACGTTTTCGGTGGTGGATGTGAGCGTTGTGATGTGAAGTGTAGAAAGGAGAGTTTTGATGTTGGGAGGTGCCGGAATTTGGAGGAAAAAAAAACAGTGTTTCACACTTCTTTTTTTTTTTTATGTGTGCGACGCCATTGTGGTGGTCGAATAGTGTGTGTAACTGCTGGTCTACGAGTGTGTGTGTGTGTGTGTGTGTGTGTGTTTGTGTGTGTGTGTGTGTGTGTGTCAGTGACCTTGATGTTCCTCTTGCTCGGAGGTGCAGATGAGCAGATAAACTGCAGACTCTCTGCTCGCTCTTCCTTCAACCACAGCGACTCAGAGAAGACGCGGGCGAGGCGCTGCGTCGCCGTCGCCGCCGCTGCTGCTGCCGCTGCTGCCGCTGCTGCTGCTGCTGCTGCTGTCAAAACTGTCGTCCGCCCGGCTTGTGCATCATCCGCGTGGAGCGTACACGTTTCCTCGAATATGACATTTAAATTCTCTTTCAAGGTACGCACGTGTAAGCGAGGCAGCGTCTCGAATTTTGACCTTTTTTTTTTTTTTTTTTGTGTGTGTGTGTGTGTGTGTGTGTGTGTGTGTGTGTGTGTGTGTGTGCGCGCAAGCTTGTGCGTCTTCCTTTTTTTTTCTTTTTTTTTTTAATAAACTCACAGCAATAGCGCGACAACCAGGGCCGGGGTTTCGCAGGCAGACGCCGAGATATTCTCACGACTCCGGCTGATACATAATATTTACAGTAAGTCGACTAATATGAAAACACTTACGCTCACTGTGTGACTCAGCAACGACTGTCTTTCGCACCCTTTGTTGTGGCGCCTGTTTTTTAATGAAATGCCCCGAATTTACCTGAAGAGGGCCCCGCCGACGCTTTCTCGGTTTCCCTTTCCCCTTTTTTTTTTTCTTTCTTTCTTTCTCGCGGAGCGTCGATGCAAATCAGCCGAGGCCCTCCTCCCCCGGCCACCCGCCACCCGTCCGTCAGATGCCGTGACTGATAACACACAACCCCCCCTCCCCCGCTGGATCCTTGCAGTTTGAATATTAAAAACACAAAAGCGGTGTGAGAATAAATGAGTGTGACCTCCTCCCTCCCCCGTACTAAACTGCCACGAAACAAGTGGTTTCCGTTGAGCTAACTAGAAGAAACAGAGCAAAAAAAAAAAGGAAATAATAAGTGTGTGTGTGTGTGTGTGTGTGTGTGTGTGTGTGAGCACAGTGGATCCCGGCGCTCAGGATTAGCACTCGGCGGCTAAGCGCTGCTACGGGTTCTGATTAAGGAGCGTGTACGGCGGCACCCCGCTCCACCTCCGAGACAGCCGCCGATGTCAATGGGGCTAATTGGCTCGTTAGAGCAGCTGTTTAACGCTGCCGTAATCATTCCGTGTCATCACTTACAGCCCCGGCGGAGCCGGAGGGGCCGCGGCGATTGAATACACCCCTCACCTCTGGAATGATTTGAGGCAGGAGAGAGAGACGGAGAGGCGAGGAGTCGGTTACGTCTCTCGCACGGCCACCAGTGGGCCACACTGACCGACGGAGGGCGGCAGTTTGAGAGGAAGGCTCAGAAGAGGGCGGGGCCTAGTCGATCGCAGTGGAGTCTAACTTTCAGTTCAGCTCAGCTCAGCTCAGCTTTATCTTCGTACTTCTTGGGGCGGTCGACGCTTCCAAATGGCTCTTCCCCACTCACGACCGGCTCTTCCCCCTCTTTAGAGGGCAGAAACCTTGAGCAGTGCGTAAACAAAAAAAAAAAACCCAGAGAGACCGATTCCAAAATGACACGACGAGGACTGACTTGACTTTGCAGGATACCTGAGCTCCCGTTTGTCTTCGCTTCACAGAAAACCCCCTAAATGTACAGTCAATCAAATGCTGACCTATTTCAAATCACACACTGGCAATTTAGCACACGTCAAACGTTTGTAACAAACCAAACAAAACCAAAGCCCTGACACCTAATATATATTTGTCTTCTTCAGAAACAGGACAACTCGTTTTGATGCAAAACGTTGCAACCTCAACAATCTGGCATTGAAAAGCCGAGGTTTTTTTAAAGAACATTTTTCTCTCAACATAATGAATGAATTTGTTCCTTTTCGAGCCAATACAAACGTCTTCGTCTAAGTCAGTGGGAGGACAAAAATGCCACTTGACAACATTTTGTACAGGAAGGATCGACGTAAAAAGTTGAGGCTGGACGCCGACTTCCCAGTTTATTTATATATTTTTTTGTTTTTCTTTTTCCTGCTTCCTGCTTCCCACAATCATGGAAGCTCGTGCCATCAGTGCTGCCGCTGCTTAAAGGAGCGGGTGGAGGTGGCGGTGTTGGTGTCCTGGGGGCCTGAGGAAGCTGCTGGCATGGCGCTGACCAGCACCCCCCCCCTCCTCTCCACCACTCTCATCTGAAAGGAATGTCTGGTGTGGCATCAGTCACTGCTGGCATCCCAGAGTCTGGTCTGCCAGTCGCGCATCATTGTGCCACTGCCGCCACTGCCACCTCGCACACACACACACACACACACACACACACACACACACACACACACACACACACACACGCACAACAACAAAAAAAAGACATAAAACGCCTCGCGCCCGGCTCCCACCCCGTGTGCGGCGGCGATAGGCAGAGGACGAAGAGCGCGAATCCTTATCGACGTCAATCCAGATGAACCCTCAGACACGCTTCCCCGGCAGCCCCACGGCCGCTCCATGCACACTTGGCTATTATTAGCCCGTCTTTTTCCGCGGCAGCAGTCCTAAGGGGAAGGGGAGCAGGGGGTGGAGGGGTTCGCCACTGCCAAGGTGCTCCCCTGATTTGCCACGTCTCCCTGGGCTACGGTTGGGGTGTGTGGGGTGGGGAGGGGGTTGGGGGGGCGGGGGGGGCCCTCCAGGCTTTACTGGCCCACAGAGACATAAGCCCCGGCCTCCCTAGAGGCTCTCGGCCAAACCCCACAACGCTTTGGCACTGGGCGGCGGAGGCGCCCAAACCGGGAGCCGTCCAAGAGCTGTGGATGGGCTATGATACGTTTCCCACCGAGGGGCAATTTTCAATCACGTGGAAATTTCGATGGATGAAAGGAATGCGTTTGTCTCTCGGGGGTGGACTGAAGTGGTAGCAAGCGGAACGTCTGAATCGGATTTTTTGCATCCCTGAATCTTCTGCTCATTGTGACACTTGCTCGAAAACCCAATTCAGGCATTTCAATTAGTAACAGGAATCGATTGATTATCCTCCCAATTGCCTGGAATTGTCTCTGGGAGCCTCTATGGACTGTCTCTATACTGTGGCCTTCAGCGTTGCAGAGTTTGAGGTTCAGTATTAATGTTAATGGGGGGTTTATAAGAAGTGTACCACCGGTGGTATTCTATTAGACTACTACACCACTAGACTATAGTGGTGTACTGCAAGACTGCTAGAGTGTACCACTGGACTATCAATTAAAATAACACATTGAAGATGTTGATAGCACGTGTGTTTCAAAGAAAAACTCTTAATATCCGCTGCAAAGGCACGTTGGTCGATTCTCTTTACAGATTGCAGTCATGCTTGCACTTCCTGTTGTTATGTTCAACCAATTCCACTTGGGGCATCACTTGACTCTGAGCAATCGACCGGACCACCTTGCAACATCTGCACCAGTCTTCCTCCAAAGGTTAAACTAACCGAATCAATTTTGGTATTATTTTGTATTTTTTTTATAATGATGGATCTGCAAGAAATCAGACTTGAATCCTCAAACCTTTATTGTTTTTTACTGTGGAGCAAATTTAAGAACACCGTGTGCATAATTTCCTTTTTTTCTTTTTCTCAAAAAGAAAAAAGAAAAACCTCAGTACGATCCAAGGAACCTGACAAGCGTTGAAGTCGGGCCGAACACATTGTGTTCAGCCGTGCAGGTTCCACCCGCGAGCTCCCCGCTGAATTGCTTTCAGTCGCGGTTAGAGCCCCCCCTCTGCTTATGTTAGCCGCCGCAGCAGCAACAAGGCTGACATCCACCCGAGCCTCCACGGCCTCCACGGCGCAGATGTATGAAATACCTGTCGGCCCATTCAAATGGTGCCTTTTTAATCCCCTTTAATCCTGCAATTCACCCCCAATGTTGAGGTAACAATCTGATTGGTCATGGTTAAAATTTAGTTGTCTCCCTCTCTGTCTTTCTATTGCATCAGCTGCTAACCGTCAGAATAGAAAATCATAGAGAGTCATACTGAGTTTTTTGTTTGTTTGGGGGATAAACCATAGTAGCGCATGTTTCAACATCTAATTACAAGTTGTGGCTTAGTTATTTAGTTACCCCAGTAGGACACAGGGCAACGCTAGCCCACTGACTACCACCAGGGGCGGTCAGGTCCGCCTGCAGTTTAGCACAAGAATTGGTTCACCACAGAAGCCAAGGACACATTTTTCAAAGATCACAAGCAGCCGTGAAACACCCTAAAGTAATGAATTGCTTAATGGAAATAAAGCAGTTCAGAAGTACGAAACCAGACCGGCGACTCAGCTCTTCTTCATCTTCTTCTTCTTTTGCTCCTCAGGTTGGAGGACAATGACCTTCTTTTTGGTTTGTGGCTGTTTGTAAGAGCTACACGGTGTTCCGTCGTGCAATCTCTATTTTACAAGTTTGTTTTTTTTTTTTTACAATCCCTGTAACAGCAGACCACAAGGCCTTTCTTCAATGTAATCCGGTTGATTTATCCTCAGATTTAAAAACAAACTATCACATGTTATTGTGCAGGGCCAGTGGCCACCGCCGGCGCCACCTGCTGGACTGCATGGTCTTCTGACACACTGCTATACCCACACAATGCACTTCTTGGCTGTTTAATACCTAATGATGTTGGTTTAAGAGGGTTGTAAAGACCTGACACGTGACTCCTGCAGAAAAGGTGTGGCCTCTCTCGTCTGAGGGGTTAATGGCACCGCCGGTGACGTATGGCGCTTTTAAATTCTTAATCTAGACATATTGTTTTTTTAATTTGCTCCGACCGCTTCTGCCTTGATGCCTTTGATTAATACATCCAGGAAATGTTTTTGAGCAAGACGTATACCGCGATTCATCTGCAAAATAATCCAATCATTACCGACTAATGGCGGGATGTGTTGAGGGGAGTGGGGGGGGGGGGAGGTAGGGTTGGGGGAGGGGGAAGGTGGCTGGTGGCTGTTGAAAAATGATGTGAGCCCACCGCAGCTTTCCCAACATGCATCAGGGCCCCACCGACGCAGAGGATGGGAGGCCCCACCTGTCACAGCCGGGCGGTAATTGCATTGTGGGCTCTCTCTCTCCCTCTCTCTCTCTCTCTCTAGCTCTCTCTCTCCTCGGCTGGGCTCGCGCTGCCTCTCCGATCCGCTGCCGTTCAGCTGCGCGGCGGCACAATGCTCGCCTTAATGAAGCCGTCTGACGAGGTGGCAATTACAGACTTCTGTCACTGTCACCAGGGGCAATGGTTGGTTGGTTGGTTGGTTGGTGGTGCTGGAGGAAGGATGAGGTGGAGGAGGTGGAAGAGGAGAAGAAACCCCCCACTACACACACACACACACACACACACACACACACTCCACCCCCGAGGCCTCCCCTGCACCCGCTGTGCCGTGCTGGATGGCACCGTGGCTAAGCTGCTGTCAGTGGAGCTCCAGAGCTCCGGATTAGCGCCTCTCGCCATGGTGAGTGATTGTCGGGGAAGCCAGCGAGTGACGCGTTGCCCCACCGCGCGCTGGAGATGTCCCCGGATTGACGGATGATCCGGTGACACTTCCCGTGTGTACTTAAGAGCGGGAAACTGATGGAGGAAATTAGTCGACTGGGATGGAGTTTCTTTTTTTTTGTTTGCCTGCCGGCAGCTCCTCCCACCTGCTGATTCTTACGATGAAGACGATCAGTACTGACAGCAGCACTTTCAAGGCTGATGTTGCTTAAGTGAAAGGGCATTGTCCATCTTTTTGTAATTCTTGCACATTCATCCAACTTCACTTTTGTTAACTATTATGGACAAAGCCCGAGCAAGACGGACTCTGAAACAATGCCGGCCCTCGCGAAGGGGGAAGTCCTTTCCTTTCCTTTCTTTGATCTTTATTATTTTTTTCTTGCCACTGCCTCAGGTACGAATTTGACCCCTAATTATATAATTGCCACCATGTTTTCTGACAATAATCATTGTTAGAATTGTCTGTATCAAGTCAGAGGACTCTCCAGACATCAAACATACCCTTTGTTACTGAGGGCTGACTCCCTGGTTATCAGAAACCCAACGGTATTGGTTCTGCCCTCTAAGGACAGCTTTTTTATTTATTTATTATTATTTTTTTAAATTCCTTCCAAACATGTAGAAGGCCCAACATAGTATCAGTTTTCTTGCAGGAGGCTTCTTGCTCGGCAGCTCCCCTGGAGTCCCACATGACCTTTAAAGCGAGACGATAAAATGAACCTGAGGAGTGCTTTGTTTAATGCGGAACAGACGGCGCCGCTCGTCCCTGGAAAGTTTTCAGACTCCAGACAGAATTCCATCAGTCAAAAGTCATTAAATGACTTCAAAAAGGGAATATGACCTCTAGACCTGCTGCTCTTGCTTCACATGTTTGAACAAACAGTCAACCCCTCTGACGCAAACCACTTAACATCGTTTCAAATCAAATTAGTCCAGTTGCATGTTTAGAATCGGTTCCGCCTCATCCTGGCATTATCCGGGCCGAGCTCACCATAACTAAGCGTAACGGCTGCTCGTCGTCACAGCCACAGCAACACAACACAAACACCTAAATTCACTTAATACTTGGTCAACGAACAAAACGCTGCCTTGAAATCCGTAAACGTACCATATTGTCCCTGACTAACAATGCTGAAGAAAAACAACACACGCGGGGGAAAAAACAAAACCCAAGGAACGGATGCAGGATCCAAGATTATTCTGGTGGCAGAAGTAAAAACATGGTGACAACAATCGCACAATGTGCATAAGCAGCTTAAAGGTATCCCTGTTCTTTACGGTGATGTGACGGATGCACCGATCCGAGCTGGTTCCGGTGCGACAGAAATAGCCGTTGGTTACATGTCAGTAAAAACAAGTGCATACCAAGACATTAGTTGTCCAATTGTTGCCTGGTAGTCACTGTACTAATTTCTCAAAAGAATAATTTGATATTAAAATGAGCTAAAAAAAAAAAAAAGTCAAATAATTCACAAAAAAAAGTCTTTATTTACTTTGCTTTTTGTTTTTTTTTGTTTTTGTTATAACCTTATCACAGATGCAGCCAGCTAGGTAACTAGCCAACTAACTTTCCCCTCGCTGTCAGTTCCTGTTAGCCTTTCTGTTTTATGTGCTTGAAAATAAAAGCACAAAACGCAAATACAACAACTAGTCCGTGACACTTGAACTTGTGGTTTAGGTTTGATGGTCCCACTTTTACGCTAATATCAATCAATTAATCCACTTCTATTTGGACAGCACAAGGCATCTCGAAGCGCTTGGGGTGAGAAGGAAATACCAAAAATGTAGAGAGAGAAGTAGCCAGAGTGGCAGACAGGCCAGAGTGAGTTGCAGGGTTAACAACAAAGCACTTACAATATAGATGTAGATATACAAAAATAAATGATTCAAATACAGAAAGACACACATAAATATATGAGGTATAACAATATAAACAAGTTGCTGCACATAAATAGATGTTATAGTTTGATACATCAAACTATTCTGACATTTCAATAGGTTTAAATGTTAAGTGGTAGGGTGGTATAGCCGCTGTCCATGTACAATGTGTCCATAACGGCACATGATGCACCGCTAAGTGAAGTCCTAAGTCCAAGACCAAGAGTCCCTGGACTGCACTCTCCGGCTGCCAGCATTGTGGTCATCACCAGGGGCAGGCCAGGGACACGTAGATACTGCGGCAGTATGGTGCATATAATAGGCCGTTCAGGTGGAAAGGAAAAAGTGATAGAAGCTCCACCTGCACAGAGGGACAATCTCCCTCAGCGGTCTAGGCCTATAGCAGCTTAACTGACACTGAGTTCATTCTAACTGCAAGAGGAAGGTCTTAAGTTTACTCTTAAGTTAACTGACCGTGTCTGCCCCCCGAACTGAGACCGCGAGATGGTTCCAAAGTAAAGGAGCCAAAAAGGTGAAACTTTTACCTCCTTAACTATGGGTTACCAAAAGTCCTGCATCCTCAGGGCTCTCGGAGGATGATGAGGTTCAATAAGTCCTTCAATGTAGGAAGGAGCCTGAGAGTGAGGAGCTTTGTAAGTTATATGCAGGATCTTAAATTCAATTCTAGATTTAACTGGGAGCCATTGTAAAGATGCTAAGACTGGTGGAATGTGTTGTCTCCTCCCAGTTTGAGGTAGTTGACATGCAGCATTTTGAGTTAATTGTGAGGTCCTAAGAGAAGATTTTGGGCACCCTGATAATATGGAATTACAGTAATCTAATCTAGAAGTAACAAACGCATGGATGATCTTTTTTCTGCATCTATGAAAGACAAGAAACTTCTAAATTTAGCAATATTTCTTAAATAGAAAAAAGCTGTCCTTGCTGCATTCTGAATATGGGAGTTCAATGTCAGGTCCTGATCCAAAGCGACTCATTATTGGAGGCAAACGTAGTTTTGTTTCAGATAATTTGACCATTGGACATTTTGTCTGGAAGCTCCTTGGGCCCACTATAATAATAATAGCCTCACTTTTTCTGGTATTGAGCATCAGGAAATTTTGCGCCGTCCAAGTTTTGATGTCACTTAGGCAAGGATGACACTATTCAGTAATGGTGATACCTCCTCTAAAAGTTTAGTTGAGATTGGCTCCAACAGACTGATGGTTGACTTTGCAGAGGAGATACTAGTGTTGCTATGTGTAAGCTGTTCTTCTATGGGGCCAGTGGATGACAAGGACTGGTGGAGTTACAATACTGGAAAGAAATGTTGGATTATTTTTTTATTGGCATCAATGGAAGAAGAAGAAGAAGAAGAAGAAGAAGAAGAAGAAGATTTATTGATCCCACGGTGGGGAAATTAGTAGTTCTATCTACCTCCTATGATAGGTGGTGACTGTGACTCGGGAGGTAGAGCGGGTTGTCCTATGACCGAAAGGTTGGCGGTTCAAAT
Source organism: Nelusetta ayraudi (assembly GCF_046127955.1). Classification (NCBI taxonomy): domain Eukaryota; kingdom Metazoa; phylum Chordata; class Actinopteri; order Tetraodontiformes; family Monacanthidae; genus Nelusetta; species Nelusetta ayraudi. The sequence goes on along the minus strand of NW_027466141.1, from coordinate 44,662 downwards.
CCCACTCCATCCTAGTCCGTCGTTGTGTCCTTGGGCAAGACACTGAACCCTAAATTGCTCCCAATGGGGTGAGGCAGCGCCTTGCATGGCAGCACCACCCATTGGAGTATGAAAGTGTGCGTGAATGGGTGAATGAGAGGCCTTTGTAAAGCGGTCCATTTACCATATATCAGAGCGATCTATCAGGTTATTGACCTCGTTTGGATAGTCGTGGTTCGACCGGGTCCGCGGCTGTTTAATAAGGCCCCAGTGTGCTCGCGGTCGGGTTGAACTACCGTAGAGGAAGGAGAGGAAGAGGAAGAGGAAGAGGAAGAGGAAGCGAAGGATTCTGAAGAGTTTTAAACAGATGATTTTAAATGGTCCGAGCTCAGTCAACTGCAATGTGAACTGCTAACAAACCCCAGTCAGCCTCATTAGCCTCATTTTGGCATTAATCCAATGACCTATTGGGGCCATTACCTGCACTGGCTCAGCTCCGCCCCCTCAGCTCACTCGGACATAGGCAGCACATTGTTTTTAATGGCCCTGCCCTGGATGGCCGCATCGTCCGTGATTGAATAATGAGCGCACAATCGAATTGAGGGGGCCAGAAAAAGTTCAAATCCTGACTAAGTTTTCGGGACGCTGCTGCTGCTGATCCAAGCAACTTGTTTGTCCCGGCGGAGTACATCGGAGGAGCAAGCCAACACACATCGTTTTATTTTCTGTTTGGTTACAGCAAGCGCTTAAACTTGACGTTGAATTGAGTTGACGTAGAGCTAAAAAAAAAAAGAAATATTAGCAGACGATGCTCCGCTTCTCACTCATCTCTTTCCGCCCGTCAGTGATTCACCCTGTACATTGCCGGTGAGAAACCTCGCCGCCTCTTTCCCCACTACCTGGCTATGGGTGACAGCCGCTGCTAAATCCCCGCCCACATGTTTCATTCTAGATAACCAGCAGCAATATCCTTCTGATATTAGCGTGTCTCACACGACGCGACGCGCCGAGCCTTGCCCTCACCGGTGATTGACAAACTTCCAAAGTGGACCTGAAGGGGGCACCGGCCTCATGCGTCGCCCTCGCAGTCCCGCTGCTGTCGGAGGCGCGTGTTAGCGCGTAATAGGCCCCATTAATAAAACCCAACCGCGCGTGACTCGACTTTTGTCGCCACCGCCGCCACCTCTGGAAGCCGACTGCTTACCGGGGATCCAGTCGTGTGTGAGTTTGGATCAGTCTAATCACATTTGTTTAATTAAGCACGGCTAATAGACTCTCCAGGAGACAGGATTTCTCACAGTGACAGCGGCAGTGCCTCGGTATGCATGTCAAACACCAAGGCCTGCCGGCACCACCGCTGCTGCTGCTGCTGCTGCTGCTGCTGCTGCTGCTGCTGCTGCTGTGCCCGACCTGCGACCGTCGAGGTGGAGGTGAAACATACACCTCACGTGTCGGTGGGGTCGTTGACCTTTGACATGTGTACGTGCTCTCCGAATTAGAAACGACTCCACTGTTTCATGCACATTCTCCTCGGAGAGTCTATTGTAAATCTACAAAAGTATATCCTCCACACCAGGACAAGACCCAGACACTCCAGAACCGACCACTGGTCACAAAGGGTCCGCGTGCGTGTGGGGACTGGAGCCAGTGTAGGACTAGTTGCAAAGTTGGGAACTCTTTGGGGTGTTTTTCCTTTTCATTACCAGATGATCAAACATAGAAGGGTTAAGTTGAGGCCACTGGACCGGGTTTGGTATCTTGAAGATGTTTGACCTCCTCCCATCTGAAAGACCTTTCGGATGTTTGTCGTCCTCGTTAGACCAGAAGTGGAGTTCTTCTTCTGTATTTACACCGCCTTTTTTTTTTTTTTAATCTGCCTGGCTTGTTTACGCCACGTTTGCATTTGCTCCTTGAGCGTTTGCGTTTGTCAGGTCTCGCCATTTGCTTTTGTGTGCGCAAAACGCTGCCTCTGTTGTCAGGCTTTTCATCATTCTGCCGACTCTCTCATGAACAAAGATACCTTCCCCCCCTTTCTCAGGTGAGGGGGGGGGGGGGAGGACTGACAGGCCATTGCGGGGTGTTCGTGGGTATGGCGGGGGGAGGAGGTCGCACACCTGAGGAAGTGGAGCCACTTGCTCCCCCTCTTCCCTCCTCCCTCCTCCCTCCTCCAGCGGTGGAACATCTGGGCGGCAGCCGCCCGCCTTCAGCCGCCGTATTCTTCGTGACATTAAGCTGCGGCGGCTGACGGGGAGAGTTCTCACTAGACAGTAATTACACTTGTGGGCTGTTTTTTTTTTTTTTTTTTCTTTCTTTCTTTTTTTCTTTTCTTCCGCACGTCTGACTGACATCCCATTAACATCCGGAGGCGTGCGATGCTTTGGAGGCGCCGCGGCGGGTCAACCTTTATTGTTCTGATTGGCTCTCATCTCCACCCGGTCCTCCTCGGCAGAGTGCAAATGAGGATTAATAGTGCTTCACTGGGAGGTGAGCCGCCGCCGCCACTGGAGGAGGAGGAGGAGGAGGAGGAGGAGTGCTTTGCGCTTCAAACGCTTGCCGACTAGAAAAAAAAAAAGGCAACGGGCGGTGGAGTGTGGGGGGGGGGGGGGGGGGCGTTCCGCTCTTGAGTTCTTTCTGCTGGGAAGCAATGAGGGCAGCGGTGTCGTTGCTGGAAGTATGGGTGCAAGTTAATCACAGTAAAAACATTTCCAACCTGTCGACACAGCCTGCAGGAAGTTTCCCCCCCCCCCTATGGATTTTTCATATCAAATTTTCCAAACCTTCGCACTCTAAAGATCTGCGTGCCGCCAAGTGTCGCAGATGCTCTTCTGACTTCTCGGACGAAGCCTCGAACGTCGTCGGGACATTTTTTCAGCACCACCTGTGAAAAGTTTTAGAGTTTTAGAGTTTTGACCCCTTGAGTCTAGATTGCTTTCAGCTGCCCAGAATATGGACGGAACAATCACCGTCCACTCCTCTTTAGGGAGAAAGGGGGAGGAGCTTGCAAAGAGGAGACAGCCAACGCGGTGCGGAAACACTGTCAATGTCGGTCAACGTGTTGGAAGTGAATTGTTCCATATGTTTAATAATAATTATTACACATGGCATCACCACTGACAGAAGTTTCAATCTGTCACCTTCCGTGGTTTTTATTTTCAAGAGCCTACCCTGACCCGAAAGCGTTTTTCACTCTTCTTTTATTTTTTTTTATTTTTTTTTTAAGGAAAAAAAAAAAAATCCCATCTACCTTGTCATTATCAGGGAACCCTGCCAGCACGGTGCCTTTTTAGAGGATTTTTTTATTCTTTTTTTTTTTTTTTTTGTCGCTTTTTATATGGCAAGCAGAGATCACAAAGCTTCGGCGTTGGGTTGTTAAGACAAACTGCAAAAACCGGAGTGCGGGATGGCAGGAAAAAAATCTATAAATCTATAAATATATAGCGGCGAGAGGGAGAGAAAGTGTCTGAGGCTCCCAGCTTTAGACGAGACGCCCGTCTTTTAGCTCTCGGGCATCTTTCTGAGACAAATTACTTTTCAGTCGTCAATAGCCTGTAATTAAAATACACCCATTTGATGGAGAGGCAGCGCCGTCTCTCTGTTTAGTTATGAGTTGGAAAGATTAATTCTGGGGTGTATAACCCTTGTAATTTTCCAACTTCTGCCTGTTTATTGTTGTCGGAGGGGGAAGAAGGCAGGGTGTGTGTGTGTGTGGGGGCGGGGGGGCGTTTGAAATGTCTGAGCTCAAGGTCTGCTTTGATTTGTTTGCACTTCACACACACACACACACACACACACACACACACACACACACACACACACACACAGCCTACCATGCTTTCGCTTTACGCTCTGGCACGATAGTTGCACATTATCAATTTGCAGTAACACCTTTTTCCCCCTAATTTTGTTTTTTTTTGTCCAGGCATCTCATGGCGGCAGCGGCGCCGGCGTGGATTAATCCCTGCGGTTGCTGAGAGCATGGAGGTCAGGGCTCACCGCTTCCTGAGTGCAGACACTCGAAAACGCTGTCGAGCAGCAGCTGGACGACAACAGGTTAAAAACACACATACACACACACACACACAAAGCTTGGAGTATGAGGGTGGTCCTTGTTATCTGCACCCCCCCGCCCCCAGCCCCCACCCCAACCCCCCCCTCTCTGCACCCGCCACTGTCCTGTGTGCACGCCTCAGACTCACCGCTCCCCCCTTGTGGTCCGAGCGTCGACTGCAGCGTGAGTGTGTGTGTGTGTGTGTGTGTGTGTGAGAGAGTGTGTGTGTGTGTGTGTGCGCTCGGGGAGGCGGCGGGCGACAGGAATTGTGGGGTAAAGCGTGCAGGCTGCATTGAAATCACCAGCTGTTGTCTGTAATGATGAAAACATCCCTAACTTAGCATGAATTTATAATTACGGCAGAAAGCAAATTTGAATCTCGTTACTGGAACTTTTCAATTCCCATTCAGGCTCCCAGGAGAGGATTGGTGTGAATCATATGCAGAGACGTGAGTGTGTGTGTTTTCTCTCTCTCTCTCTCTCTCTCTGTCTCTCTCTGTCTCTGTCTTGCTTTTTAATGCAGATCTCAGGCTGCTTCATAATGAAACTTTTGTGGAGTCCCAAAACCACAACAAATGAACTTTTCTGAGAAGAGTTGCTGCGTATGTGCTTACAATAAAAGCTGCTGTCCTCGACTCGTGCGCTCTGATAAATAATCTCAGCCCGGACGGCCACACTCCTCCTTTCATTCTCTCCTCCTCATTATTTCCCCTCTTCCCTGTCGCCTTCCCTTTTTTTTCCCCTTTTTTTTTCTTCTTCTTCTTACAAACATCTTCTTTTTTTTTTTTTTTTTTTTTACCCACTGGTTCTATTTTCAAGGGGGGGGGACGTGTAAATTAAGTGTAAATGTAAATGGATCACTGTGTTATTTATGCCAGAGCTGCTGTGTTCACGTTGTAAGTAAACAGCTGCATTACCTGTGGGCTCCTGCACACCTGCTAGTGCAGAGCAGTTAGCCTGTGTGCAGATGCAAACTGTCAATCATTGCACACATACATGTGCACATACACACACACACACACACACAGAAAGAGTGAGAGAGAGAGAGAGAGAGAGAGAGAAAGGCACACACTCAGCAAATAAGTGTAAATGTGTGGAAAGGTTGCACGCAGTTACAGAAAAGCACACACTTGTGTGACACATAACAAAATGAATTTAAACAACATTATGTGATGCAAATGCACACACACACACAGACACACATACACAGACACACACACCCACACGGAGCTCCCATGTGTAGGAGCTGCTCACTTAGAAAAGAGTAGAAAAACAAAAATGCTCACAGAAGCATCAACTGTGTGTGTGTGTGTGTGTGTGTGTGTGTGTGTGTGTGTGTGTGTGTGTGTGTGTGTGTTCAAATTTCCTGCATGATATGAATTAGATTTTTTTTAAAGTATGTTTGATGAGAAAACGAGCTGAAATGAAAGACGTCGTCACAAGGAGACATTTCTGCTTTGGAACAATAAAATAAAATAAATTAAAAAAGATGAAATCCACCCCAAATTTGGGAGGTTTTTCCACATCTCCACGACCTGCGATCCACCGCCTTCATCCATTATTTAAGGTTATTTTTATTTTTTTATTTTTGTTAGCGGTGTAATGAATTATAGAAAAAGCAACGACACGTTCAGACGCCGTGCATGCGGACGGAAACGCGTCTTTTTTTCTGCTGCTCTGCTCTCTGTCAGTGTCTCCGCTGCAGCCGCTGCTTCTTCTTCCCGGCTGATCATCATAATGTCTGCAAGAGGTTGTGGAGGGGTGGTGGGGGGATGTGGAACCTGTTCGTTCCTATTTCATTATTAACATTTTATTTATTATTTTTTTATTTTTTTTACATTGTATGAGCGGCGCAGATATGTTTTTATTTTATTTTTGAATTCATCGCCGGGCCTGAAGTGCGGTGATTTTTTTTTTTTTTCTTTTGGTTTAAAAAGCAACGTGATGGAGATGCTGAGTGTGTGGGAGTTTACAGTTAAAGGTGCGACGGCGGTTAGAAGAAAACGCGCGTGTGGAAGAAATAAATCCACATCTTTATTGTAAATAATCCCCATCATTTCTAACTTAAAGCAATCATTGCGCACTCGAGGATCTAATTAAAAGAAATCTATAATATATATTATAGATCTACAATATATATATATATATATTAGATATACAGTCCAAACAGACTGTAATGTTTGTTCAAACTGAATTATTCCTGAAACTTTTCTTCTTTTTTTTTTGTTTAATTCCACCGCCATATACATATAAATATAAATATAAATATATATATATTTCTCCTCTCCTCCAGAAATAATCCATACTGAGGAGCTCAGCGGCACAAGACGAGCATCTGATGTATGTATCCCACACGGTGGCGGGCCGGATGCTCGCATATGCCGCTCAGGTGTTGCGGGGATCCGAGCTGGCAGGTTGCCCCGCGCTGTTAAAACAACAAACAGCCTTTTCCACTCCAAAAAAAAAAGAAGAAGAAGAAGAAGAAGAAGAAGAAGGAAACGCAGGAGAAAGAGAAGAAAAAAAAAACAACAAAACTAAACAAACAAACAAAACAAAAAACTCACGCAACTCGGCACCATCCTGCACGCGCACTTTAATTTTCTATTATTTCTCCCTATTTTATTTTTTATTCATCCCTCCATCTCTCTCTCTCTCTCTCTCTCTCTCTCTCTCTCTCTCTCTCTCTCCCTCTTTGTCTCCATCTCTTCTCCTCCTTGACGTGCAAACATGTGGCGTGTAAATATGAAAATGAACGATGTGCGACTGTGTGTGTGTGTGTGTGTGTGTGTGTGTGTACACACACTCTCTCTCTCACTCGCGCTCTCTCTCTCTCTCTCTCTCCTGGCACCGGCTCCCCCACCTCGCCCCCCCCCCCCCCCCCCCGCCCCCTGTCCTCCTCCTCTTGCGCGCGTCCCGCGGGATCGCGGCGCGGCGCGGCGGAGAGGAGCGGCTGTAAAAACCAAAGTGGGGCAATGAGACAAGCTGCGCCACAGCTGGCAAATCATCGATTTGAGCATCAGAGAAGGGGGAGGGGCTCCTCCGCGTTACCTGCCACCCTCTCCCGGCAGCACGAGCTCACATGCCGCCACTCGGCTCTTGCTCTCCTCCGCCACTGCAGCCCCGCAGCAGCAGCAGCAGCAGCACCGCACAGTCGCACCGCATTCTCGCTCTCTCTCCCTCTCTCTCTCTCTCTCTCTCTCTCTCTCTCTCTCCCTCCCTCTCTCTCTCTCTTTCCCTCTCCTCCAGAAACTCCAGCACCTTCAACCACCATCACCGGTGCGCTTCTCCTTCCTCCTCCTCCTTCCACTCCTCAGCAGCAGGACTTTTGACTTTTTTCCCCTCTTCCAGTTTATATAATTATTATTATTATTTTTTTTAATTATTACTATTTTATTATTCCCTGCGCAACCTAATTATCCTCCACTTCCTCCACTGCTGCTGCCTTGTTTTTTGTTGTTGTTGTTTTTTTTAAAAAATCTTTTTTATTTTATTTTTATTTTTTTTTTCATTTTTGGATCTCTCGCCGTGCAGCAGTGTCAAGATCCCCCCGCGGTTCAACTTTTGATGGAAGACAAGCGGTCGGCCGACTGCTGACTTTTAAAGGTACGGACACTTCCTCCTCTCGCTCTCCTCCGTCATGTGTTGTCTTCTGTTTTGGTTTTTTTCTTGTTTTTTTCTTTTTAAGTTTTGTTTTCCTCCGCGATGCGTCTCCGCGGCTTTTCATGCATGGACGAATCGCTCCGACATGAATTTGCAAACTGAAAAAAAGAAAGAAAGTAGAAAAATCACTTAAAAGCCGCACAGAATTTTTTTTTTTTCTTTTTTTCTGAAAGTGTCTCTGGTGAATTTCATATTTAATTTATTATGTTCGGGGAGGGGATGTGGTGGTGGTGGGGGCGAGGGGGGGGGGTTGCACAATATGAATGTCACATCGAATGTAAATATAAATGCACGCGCCAGGGACTTTTTCCTTTCCCTCCTCCTCCTCCTCCTCTTCCTCCTCCTCCGGCTCTTCCTCCCCTCTTCCTTCCATCTGACTGTAAACGCGCGGAAACAGGCCCGTGTCATTTCTGCACGAGCAGGCAGCGCACTCGTGATACGGCCGGGGTTAAGTACCTTCATCTCCTCTAATTCATTTAACAACTTGCTCGGCGGCGCAGCGCAGCGAGCGGCAGCCAGCAGGGATGCTGCTGGCTGCCGCTGCGGCTGCTGCGGCTGCTGACCTGAGCAGCAGCAGCAGCAGCAGCAGCAGCAGCAGCAGCAACTCTGGGAGTTGACCACCTTTACTTTACTACTGCTGCTGGAAAAGTTGAACTTCAGGGTTAAATTCATTTTAATTAGAAATAAAATAAAAGAAAAAGTTTTAAGACATATACATATTTTTGTTTTGTTTTGTTTCAATGATATTTTGCCCTTTATTAATAAAACATAGTTCATTTAAAAATCATGGCCGCTCCTCCTCTCAGGCCACCGGAGCCACTTGTGTCGTTGACCTGTTGGAACAGCAGGGCTTACAAAAGCGTAAAGAAAGAGTTAACGTTTTTAAAGTCTGGCAGACTTGGCTTGAGTCAGGCTGATTAGATGAGGTGATACAGAGATGCTGCTGCTGCTGCTGCTGCTGCTGCTGCTGCTGCTGCTGCTGCTGCTCGGTCGGTCAGTCACTCGGTCCGCCCTGTGGCTTTCTGTCACAGCGCTGATAAAGCGAATTCAGGTGAAGCAAACCTGTTCCCATCTCTCTCTCTCTCTCTCTCTTTCTCTCTCCCTCCGTGTGTGTGTGTGTGTGTGTGTGTGTGTGTGTGTGTGTGTAGATGTAGTGCCACTTTTAATGCTGCGTGGGCAGGGCTCCTCTGTGGTTTACAGCTTTTTAAAAGGTTTCACTCTCTCGCTGCTCCTTGAGAATAAAACTGATAATTCACACACGCCAGCAGTGGGTTTCCCCCCCCCGACTCCTCGACCTCTGCATGTAGAATACACACACACACACACAGAAAGAGAGAGACGCACACATATCTAGGACAGAGCCGCTATTGTGTGTCTAATTTGTCATAATGTCATTTAGCAGCCGAGTCGTGTCGCAGTGTGAAAAAGACAAAGTGCCGGCGAACCGAAAATAAAAAGTCCCCCTGAAATCAAACGACTTGCAGCCGACAATTAAAGGGTCGTTTGCGCCGCCTTCGGCCTCGTCAGCGCTTGTTTATCACCGGGTGCCGACCGGCCGGCCGGCCGGCCCGGGCGGCTCGGTCTCCGATGCGCTGACACATGACAGCGAGGTCACGCCGGGCACCACCGAGCGTCCCAACGAACCAGGGGGCAAAAAAAAAAAAAGAGCAGAGAAGAAGAAGAAGAAGAAGAAGAAGAAGAAGAAGAAGAAGAAGAGAGGAGCTGCGGCTTATCCGGTCAGTGCCTGCCGTCGCGTCAAGGCGCTCGGCCCGCTTCCTGCGTCGGCGCTGCCACTTCTTGTGAAAAAGTCCTCCTGAGGCGAACGACGCGCACGCGCACGCACACACACACACACACACACACACACACACACACACACACACACACAGGTAGAACAACTTGTGTGTGCCACGACAACCTCCTTTCCTTCAGCGCTCTCGCTGCTCGTTGCCTGTTTGTGGTCTGCAAAAGTGGCACAGACGAGACAAAAGAAGCACGTACGTACGTATGTATCTGCGAGATACAGAGCTAAAAAAAAAAATGAGTTTGGAGAGAACGATAAGAATCAGAGCGCGAGGTCGGCGGCGGCCTCGGCTGGCAGGTCGCTGCCGCGCAGAGCCTCACACATCTATTGCCGCTCATTCCCGATTGTTGCGTTGTGTGTGTGTGTGTGTGTGTGTGTGTGTGTGTGTGTGTGTGTGTGTGTGTGTGGTGGAGGGGGGGTGCAGGAAAACACCTTGACCTCGTCGTCTTGTTGGCCTTGTTTTCTCTGAGCGTGACAGGAAGTGAGCTCGTCGTGGGGGGGTGTGTGTGGGGGGGTTGTGTCTTCAGACCCCCCCTCGAGAATCTGTGGACGGCTCCCCGCCGTGTAGCAGCAGCAGCAGCAGCAGCAGCAGCAGCAGCTTGACCCTGTGACCCCGAGAACTTGAGCTGCCACTTTTTTTTTTTTTTTTTTTTTTTTATTTATCTATTTTTGGGAGGGGGAGGGGGGTGATTTGAAAGGGGGGTGCCATCGCTGCTGCAGGTCGCCGCTACTCTCTCCCTCTTTGTCTCCAAGCTGCTTTGACCCCGGAACCCTGGAAGTGGCGACGGGCCCGGTTGTGTCGGGCGGATGAAATGAATGAAAAATGAAGAAAAAAGAAGGAAAAAAAAAACAAACCCTGAGAATCTGAACCCACTTTTACTCAAAGCGACGGCTTGTTGCGCGCTCTCCCGGGGGTGGGGGGGTGGTGGTGGTGGTGGTGGCAGGGGGGTGGGGGGGCGGGCGGGGGAGAGCACCGGGGCTGATATCTCCGCTAAAACCATTAATCGTCATGCTTTACCACCTCGATAATTATCGCTGTAGCAAAATAACAGCTCAGCAAACAGTGAAATTATACCTGTGGTAGGCAGCAGAGTAAATACCTGTTTAGCTGCCAGCAAATGTATTTATTAGTCTGTCGCCAGTAAATAAGAGGCCTGTCTCGGTTTCTTTTTTTTTCTCTCTCTCTCTCTCTCTCCTCCTCCTCCTCCTTTTTCTTCTCCTTCTATCCTTTAAATGTGAGGCGGCTCTTTGGGGATTTCAACCCCACCCCCCCACGCCCTCCACCTCCACCTCCACCGCCACCCGGTACGAAACATCCCTCCCTCCTGTGATCGCTAATCGAGGGAGGGAGGGAGGGAGGGCGGGGTGGGGTGGGGGAGATAACGACGATTCCCAGCGTTCCTATTTTTTTGAATTTATTTATTTTTTCTCCACGTAATGTGCCCCCTTTTACTCGCCGACGTGTTGAGACTCGTCCGGCGGGGCGAGAAAGAAAAACAGGTCGGCGCGTTTACCGTCGAGCAGGGAGGGCGGGGCGGAAGAATGCGAGCGCTCGCCGTGCCGAGTTTCAGCACTATCTGTAAAACAAAAAGTTCTATATGGAAAGAAAAAAGGGGTGGGGGTGGAGAGGAGAAGGAGAAGGAGGGTTGTTGGAGGGGAGATGTGTGTGTGTGTGTGTGTGTGTGTGTGTGTGTGTGTGTGTGTGTGGGGGGAGGGTTCTTCTGTTGTCCCGGCGTTTTATTCTGGCATATGTTTTGCATACGGTTGATCCAGATTCCTTGGCGCCGTGATAAAAGCGTCACATTGTCTATTTGTTTGTTGTTGTTTTTTTTTTGTTTGTTTTTTTTTGTGGGATGGAGGGGTGGGGCTGGGGGTGCCGTCGGTCGTCCTCGCCGGCAGATAAAAAAAGAACGGAGGGAGAGAGAGAGAGAGAGAGAGAGAGAGAGAAGCAAAGTCCGTCATGTCAGTTTTGTCACGCTTCCGCAACACGACGGCTCTCCTACAGCCTGTTTTTTTTTTTTTTTTTTGTTGGTTGTTGCTGCTATTTAGCTTTAGCTCTTCATGCTACCATGGCCAATATCATTTAGGGCGCCGCGTTCACCACGTCCGTCCCGGCGCCTTCACCACTCAAATCACATTATTACAGCGGCTCAATGTGTGCGCCGGCTTCTTCTTTTTTTTTTTTTAATTTTTATTTTATTTATTTCCCGAGGAAGGGAATGGTGGTGGTGGGGGGGGTATTGTCTTTTATTGCGATCCTTGTCTTTATCCAATCTGTGTAGGTTTTACCGACGCCTTTGTTCGGGGAGAGGAAGGAGGGAAGGAAGGAAGGAGGGAAGAAAAAGAGAAAGAAAGCAAACGGGAGCGATTTAGCGGCAAGCGCGTCCCGCTAAGATCAGGTTGTTAATACCCACCCACGTCCTCCAGTCAGACTATTTCAACAGATACCGCATTCTGTCCCTCGCACGCACACACACACACACACACACACACACACACACACCCTTGCCTTATCGACGGCTGCGCTCGTCAGCGGCTGGATGATGATGCTTCCTTTGACAAGGGATTAAATATGCAAAGGAAGACGCGCTGCATCTTTTCACGCTGCACCTTCTCCTCCCGGCGGCCGAGCCTCCGCGTCTGGAGGCGTTTGTTTTCCCTTTTTTTTATTTATTTATTCTTCCTTTTTGCCCCACGCGTCTTCGACTTTCAACTTCACGCATCGCGCCGCGCCGCGCCGCCAAGGGCCCGCGCCCTTTGACCTTTTTGGGTTTCAGGCCTGGTTGAAATCCACCTCCCTTCCTCCTTCGGGCTCACAGTCCCTCCTCCTCCTCTTCTCTCCTCTTCTTCTTTCCATCTCGGACAAACTCTCTCTCTCTCTCTGTAACTGTATTAATGGTTTATTTGTTGCCGGCCACGAGGCAGAAATTAAAGTTTAATTATCCGACATGTGACAGAAAGAGAGGAGAGAGAGAGAGAGAGAGAGAGAGAGAGAGAGAGAGAGAGAGAGAGAGAGAGAGCGACCCGCTGGAGAAGTCTTGTGTGCGTCTGTGTTCTTGTGTCTTTTTTTCTCTTTTTTTTTTTGTTCAATTCATCCTTATCTGGTTGCCGGCCGACTAATTGTTTCCATAATCCGATAAAGGCCAATCAGCAAGGCATTCCTCCGCAACAAGTGACTGGAGTCCCAGCCCGTGGGTTCTGGGGTGAGGTGGTGGTGGTGGTGGGTGGGGGTCAAGGTCAGGGTCAGGGTCAAGGTCAAGGGTGCAACTTCCATCTCAGCTGCGGCTCCAGAGTTCAGAGGGCCGAGCCCCCCCCGCGCTTTCCGACTCACTCACTCATTACCAGCACCTTGCGCTCGTCTGTCATCACCAGAGAGCCCCCCCCCCCCCACACACACACACACAAAGTGTGTTTAGAAAAATCAGCAGATGCGACCAAATGCAGCAAACAGCTGGGAACTAAAGGCAAAAAAAGACAAATGCTTAGAATTAGAAAAGGAGGAGTGGGGGGGGGGAGAAGTGGAAACGAAGGAAGGAAGGAGGGAGCGCCGCCAGCGAGGCCTTTCGCCGTCAGCAGACCTGAGCGGGAGAGACTATTTCTGTCGACTTCATGCAATTACGGAACAATTAAGCACTCAGGAGTCGACTCTCAGTTCATTACATCGCCCCTGGTTCCCTCGCTCTGCTCCTCCCTGCTCCTCTCCCTCCTCCCACACTGCCGACCAAAGTGAAGAAAGCGCCGCGTTTCACCGGCGATCCACCGACACCCAAACCCCCCCAAACACACACACACACACACACACCCCGCCCCATGTACCAGGGAGGAGGGGCCGGTGGGGGCTAATAGAAGCTAATCTGAAATCTCCGCTAAATATTTCACCTGGAAGAAGATTCTTCTTCACCAGCCTGTCGGCCCGAGACCAGTCGGTTCGGTGCCGACGGCGAGATTCTTTCGAGTCGAGTTTCTCCGAAAAAACAGAGACAGCCTTTTTTTTATATATATATATATTACCGTCACTATTAGCGTGTGTTGAGCATCCTCTTTGCAGCATTCATGAGAACAGGACTCACCTGCGGCGTCTTTCTTTCTGTCCGAGGGCCTGTTTGAGTGCTTGCGTGCTCACGCGTGCATGCGTGTGCGTGTGCGTGTGTGTGCGCTCGCCTGCATGCGCCGTCTGCCTTGCGCGACGCTCGCTTTCAATACCCTCTTCTCACCGCCCCCCCCCCCTCCTTCTTTTTTTTCCCTACGCCCGTCGTGACATCCCGTCTTCCCCTCATTCTGCGCCCACACTCGGCTGTGTTTTGACACGTTTCCTCGCACAGATTATTAAATCCCCCCCCTCGCAGCCCTCTAATAACGCCATTATCTGTGCGTGCCTCTTTTTTTTTTTCTTTTTTTTTTTTTATTGTTGTCATTATTGTGGCGCGCAGACACTCGCAGAAAGAGCTGGAGACAGACTTGAGGGCTGGCTGGCTGGCTGGCTGGCTGGCTGGCTGGGCCGCCGCGTCTTCTCCCTCAGACTCATTTGTATTGGTAATCCAAATAATGGCATTAATGCCCATTAGACGCATCAGCAGTGGCGAGCATGAAGACATCACAACACCTACGTACGTAGACTGCGAGCGGCGCCGGCGCCGCCTTCATGGGCTGACACCGGCGATGAAAGCCGCTTCTTTGCGCCGAGCCGACCGTAGGAAGAATTTTTCTTCTCTTCTCTTCTCTTCTCTTCTCTTCTCTTCTCTTCTCTTCGGGTCTTTTGCCTCATTCAAAGCTTTTGTCCGTTGATTTATTACCCTTTTCTCTGAGAAAAGAGACGTAATGATATTGGATTCCTCCTGAGACTCACGCATACACACACGCGCACACACACACACACACACACACACACACACATGTGGTTTAAAAACAACAAAACACTCGGGCCTGATGGGATACGTGCACTACCTGTGGTAACACACACACACACACACACACACACACACGCGCACACACACACAGTGATCAGCTAGCTGCAGTGTGAACGCCGCCACGTTTTAACGCCGCGCCGCTCTGTTGTTTTTTTTTGTTTTTGTTTTTTTGCGACCCGTTTTCGTTTCTCCCACCAATTTGTCTTTTTCCCTTCTTTCCTTTTATAATTTCATCCTCCCTTCACAAGTGTGGCTCACAGGCACAGGAGTCTCACCCCAACCATTCCTGCTCGCTTGCACCTCAAGAGGGCGGGCGGGCCGGGAGGGATGTGGGGGGTGTTACACAGTGTGCACGGTGTACTCTATCTGCACAAAGCGGCGTTTCATAAACACACACACACACACACACACACACACACACACACCTCGAAACGGAGCTAAATGTGCACTGAGCGCTCGATGAGAACGCCGCACCGCTAGTATTTTTAACCGAGCTCCCCGCCGTCACCTCCCCTTCCATTCTGTGCGCTACAAAAACAGTATATGTTAATTGATAATCAGCAGTGTTGATTCACTGGTGCATTCAGCGCAAATCTGTGCCCTTCTGGATGTCAGAGGGTTTTTTTTTTTTTTGGGGGGGGGGGGTTGGTTTGTTTTTTCGCAGAGCGGCGGCGGTGGCGGCGGCGGCGGCGGTGCCAAGCTCGCTGGCAGCGGCGGCACCTGTTGGCGCTGCCAGGACCTGGCAGGAGTTATCGATGCTCTCTGATGGTGCCCGACAATCACGGTGGAAATGACTGCGGCTGCTTGCGTCATGCCAGATCGAAAAGAGCGTTTTGCCCACAATGGCTCGCTTTTTCACCGTCGTTTTTTTTTTTTTTTTTTTTTTTTGGGGGGGGGAGGGGGTGCGTGCGGGTGTTTAACAGCCACCCCACCCATTCTCTTTCTCTCTCTCTCTCTCTCTCCTAAAAACAACAACAACAACAACAACAACAACAACAAAAACGCTCCCGCTGACTGCGGCCAAGAGAGGAGAAATAAACGCGGAGGGCGAGGAAGCGGAACCGGAGCCGCGGCGAAACAACATGTAGAACACGTCGGCGAGCAGAGCGCGACTCGGTTCCGGGTTCCCAGGACAGTTACAGAGACCTGCCCAGGGAACCAGCACTTCACACACGCAACAGTGTGCTTTTCACAAAACAGTCTGACAGTCTCTCCTGGAAACGAGTTGGCGCTAATAAACAGCAGCTTCGGAAACGGCTGCAAAAAAAAAAATTTTTTTTTTTTTTTTTTTTTTACCGAAGCTGAATAATATGCGGCATCAGTTTGATTCTCTGAAAAGTCGCCTAATCAAATCAGAGTATTTTCGAGTCCTTTCGTTGAGACACGAGGCGTCACACGGCACGCCGCAGCTGCGTGGCTCATGCAGGCAGGAGCTCAGCTCGCCGCTCGCCGCCGCCGCCGTCCCGGGCCTGAGCTGCAGCCTGAATTCAAGCACGTCCGTGTTTAAAAAGGGCTCTCGAAACTAAGAAACCACAAAGCTTTTCTTTTAGAAACGACGCGTAGCCGCCCCCGTAAAAAGAAACAAAAAACAAAAAAAAAAAGTCATTTTATACCATCTCGCTTCCTGGGCGGCCAAATTTGCAACAACGCGGTTCCGTCTCAGGTTGAAAAGGTGATTCTCACATTTGAGGGCTCTTTCTTTCTTTTCTCCATTAAAAGCTTCAGCGCCGGCCTGCAGCTTCCTAACGCAGCCCTCTCTCTCTCTCTCTCTCTCTCACTCTCAGACCTGCAATTTTTTTTTTATTTTTTTTTTTAAACTCTTATTTTTTTTTCAAAATTGCAAACTTTTGACCTCACACTGGGTGGGTGGAACAATGATTTGGTTTCACAATGCAAGGCCCTGAATGGGGGCTGCAGCCGTGAGCACTTTCTAAAGTCGCACCGTGGCTTCCTGTGGAGGAGCTTCATTGCATCTGCTTTAACTTTAGCCACTCCCCCCCCCTCCCCCCACCCCCCACATGTTTTATTTTTTTCCTTTTGCTCAAATAATATAAACTACTACTTGCTAATAATAATGATGAAGAACACAAACTGTGTTTGAGCCCGCACCACGGCGTCGACCTGAATTCTTTTTATGTGACGCGCGGAGATCTTTTTCTATCCGTCAGGCGTCGGCTAACCGTCGTTCCTGTCACACTTAAGCCCGAGAGCTCACGTCTGCGGTGTCGTATTGTTTAGAAAACAACAGCTTTGTGTAAGAGAATGTGCCATTACTGTATTTATGGTCTCACACACACGCACACGGAGGTGGGTGGGTGGGTGGGTGGGTGGGGGAAGTTTATGAGCCCTGCAATGATTTAGCGGCACGTAGCGCTCCACGCTAGTGCCTCACGTGCACCTGACCTCTGCGCTCGCCTCACAAGACAACGTCTGGCTTTGCACTCTAGATATAAGGTGCACGCACACGCTCACACACACACTCACACTCACACACACACACACACACACACACTTCCTGTTTTCGTCTGGTTTCCTGTTTTTGTTCTTGCACAACCTGGACAGACGCGCTGGTTGATTTCTCTTTGATGTGGATGTGAGCGTGCACGACACCATCCGACACAATGAATTGATGCAGCTCACAGTTAAAGGGGCCTAAAAGTCTGTTAAAGTGCCATTTAACACGTCTTGGTGTTGACGCTTGTGATGCCACCTGTGTGTGTGTGTGTGTGTGTGTGTGTGTGTGTGTGTGTGTGTGTGTGTCGTCTGACCTTTTTTTTTCTCTCCGTGAAGTCACACTGAAGCCTTTATTGTTCGGGCACCTTTAGGTTAGAAACAAACAGCGTATCATCCCTTTATTGACAATGATAACAGAGATACTGAGAAAAGCTCAGCCGATGTGTTTCTGGAGGTTTCAGGAAATTATTTTTAAAACATTAATGAGCTCCGGAGAAAAATTTCCAGCTCTATTTGCAGCTGTTTTTGATTTTTGTTTGTTTTTTTTTTGTTTATTTGTCTTGGTGTCTCGCTGCGGCTCCACTCTCTCTCTCTCTCTCTCTCTCTCTCTCTCTCTCTCTCTCTCGCTCTCTCTCTGCAGCCTCAGCAGTGACAGTTCAGGGTTTTGTTGACAATATCAACATAGATTAGCTCGTCTAATATTTTGTTATAATCCACTTTGGCATGACCAACTTGGGGGCCAAGTTTGTGTTCTAATAGCAGGATAATACGCTGAATATCAGGATGGGAAACGTTCGCCAGCTTCCCTGTCTGTGTGTGTGTGTGCGTGTGCGTGCGTATGTGTGTGTTTACAGACTTGTTACTCTTTTTACACAAACTGAGCAACGTTTTATGACAGGAAAAGCAAAATCAACTTTTGGGGTTATTATTATTTTTGTGGGTGGCAAAAAGTTAAATTGCATTAACTTGATATAAAATGTCATAAATATATATATATATTAATAGATTGATAGGTAGATAGATAGATAAAACTCTGACTAAACACTGATGCCCTATTCTAAGATTATGAAATTTAAACATTTGGTGAAAACAAGTGTAGATTCAGCTTTTATTTTTTTTTATAATTAAATGCCTGCGCTGTAAACTGGAGTGTATAAATATTCACTTAGGCAGCATCAGAATAAATAAATTGGGGTTTGAGACCCGAGCTGGAGGAACAAACAAAAGCGCAATTTTTTAAAAAGCAGGTGTAGCAGCTGCTGGGAGGTGTTTTATAAAAATAAAAATAAAAGTTTTTTTTGTAAACGCGACGAGTATTTATGGCTTCCATTTACTATATTACAATCATTTACATCCAAATGACCTGAAGTGACTGGAAGTCACATGTTTTTCCCTCCTTTTCAGTAACCCCCTTGCCCTCCCCCATATAATGATAATATATGTATGTGTGACATATATACAGTGTATATATATATAATATATATATGTATGGGTGCAACGGGTGTAAATTTCCTTATAAATTTATATATTCTGGCACCAGCAAATGAAACCAACGGCAAACAAAAAAAAAAAAGAAAAAAGAAAAAAAACAACCGCGTAATAAATTAATGCATCTCGTGTGTGTGCGCGCGCGCGTCTGAGCATCTGTGCGCTCGCGGTAATAAATGCAGGACCGCCTCACTCTAATCAAGCTGATTAAAAATTCCTGCGCGCACTGCCGGAAATCGCACTCTCTGTTACGTTATGTGTGTGTGTGTGTGTGTGTGTGTGTGTGTGTGTGTGTGTGTGTGTGTGTGTGTGTGTGTGTGTGTGTGTGAACGTATGCGTTCCTGCGCGCGTCCGTGCGTGCGTGCGTGTGTGTGTGTGTGAGAGAGTGTGTGTGTTTACGTGTAGTTGCACTCCTTGTCCACTTTCTCCACTTTATGAGTCTCCGCCGGGACTTTGGGGGCCCTGAGATGCGGAGGAATATATTTATTAATTCTAGGACTATTTTCCGCGCTCACTTTACTCCCCCCCCGATCCCCCCCCCCCACACACACACAATCTCGACTCTTGTTTTTTCATCCCTTCTTTTCTTTTCTTTTTTAACCCCCTTTGACTCGCCATTTGAGATGAGAAGGAGAGAAAAAAAAAAAAAAAAAAAAAAGGGGGGAGAATCTCCGGCAGCGGCAGCAGCATCAGCAGGGAGGAGAGGAGGAGGAGGTGGGGGAGTGATGAGTCAATACAACTAATAATTTAATGGGGACAGAGAGGGAGAGACGGAGTGAGAGGGGGAAGAGACGGAGAGGCAGACCGACAGAGAGGAGCTCCTCCGTCCGTCCGTCCGGACGCCGATCCCTCGCCGACAGGACACCTCCTCCTACCGCCGCCAGCAGCAGCAGCAGCAGCAGCAGCCGCCGGCTCTCCTCCTCCGCGGCGATTTTTATCCGCGACGCCGTAAAGTAGACCTCACTTTTTTTTGTTGTTGTTGTTGTTTTTTTTTTTGTTTTTTTTTATAGAGCTCCTGCTCTTCCCTCGTTGTTTGTTTTTTTTTTTGTGTGTGTGTGTGTGTGTGTTTCTGTATTGACGTTCACCTGCATAAATACACGCACGTTTGCGGCGAACCTGTTTCGACTGGCCGCCTATCGCCTCCACATCGCGGGAGGACACCTTTCCGCTGTCGGCTTATCATAAACCAGCGACGTTCTCTCGCGCTCTCTCTCTCTCTCTCTCTCTCGCTCTCTCTCTCTCTCTCTCTCTCTCTCTCTCTCTCTCTGGCTCGCGCACTCTCTGCTGGAAGGCGTAGAATCGAATCTCGCTCCGCGCTCCGTAAACTACACACGCGAAACCGGGAACGGGTCGCTTTGCCGGGGAGGGTTTTGTGAGATCGAGCAACTGTGCCCCGGGGTTGCCGTGTGGCTGCCGTCGGCTGCCCGTACTGTACGGCAGCGAGCCCCGTATGTGCGCGCGCGCGTGTGTGTGTGTGTGTGTAAGAGAGAGCGCGAGGACGGAGCGATTACGGATGTTGTGCCGCGAACTAGAGCCCGGGTCGTCCTCCCTCGTCGCCGGCTTGATGGACGCGGCTCGCCGCTCCGGCGGTTCCGGGCGCCGTGTTTCTCCAGCACTTGGACGGAATTAGCTAACGTTACGGCTAGGCACGCGCGCACACAAACACTCGTACAGGACGGGACGGACGGACGCACGCACGCACGCACGCACACTCCCACTCACTCACTCACACACACACGTAAAAACGCTCACCAATGTCCGCCTATCACGGCTCATCTCGACCTCGCCGTCTCTTCGTCAAACCCGGCTGCTTGTTTGCTCGCGCCGCTCGCCAGTCGTCCGCCAACAGGAACAGGAGGAAGCGGCTCGCCGGGCTCTGATTTTATTTTTCTATTGACTTATTTGAAAAAAAAAAATAATAATAATAATAATAAATTATTTTTAGTTGTAGTTGTAGTTGTTGTAGTAGTAGTAGTAGTTGTTGTTTAGTTTAGTTTAGTCGTGTTTGTTTTCATTTTGGATGGTCAACCTCGCAGCTGCCGTGCACATGTAGACAGAGAAGTCACCGGAAAGGGGCACGGGGAAGTGGGACTTATTTTTTTTTTTTTTTTGGGGTGGGGGGGGGGGTGGGGGGTGGGGGCGGGGGGAGGAGGAGGAGGAGGTGAGTTCCTGTTTGTGCTGCTGCTCGAACCCTGGCCGAACTTGAGGAAGACGCGTCTCCCCTGGCGGTGTTTATGCTCCCCGGCGCTCGAACGCTGCGTCTCAGGTTGGTGTGCAGCGTTCTCACTTTTCCACCTCTTGACTCCTCTCTCGGTGTGTGTGTGTGTGTGTGTGTGTGTGTGTGAACTATCTAATATCTCTAGTGTGTTGTCATTATATATGTATGCGTGTGTGTGTGTGCATATATACACACACAGATATATATATATATATACATATATATATATATATATATATATATACGTATATATATATATACATATATATATATATATATATGTATATATATATATATATATATATATATATATATATATATATATATATATATATATATATATATATGTATATATCTGTGTGTGTGTGTGTGTAGAGAGAGAGATTTTTAAATTTTTTTTTTGACTGTATAATTTCAATTCTTTTAAGGTCATCATAAAATCCTGACCTGGATCCGGACTCTCGGGTGTCCGGATTCTTTTGGTCTTCCCCATCTTCTCCCTCTTTTTCTCTGTCTCTCGTTTTCACACACGCGCGCACTCGCGCGCACACACACACACACACACACACCTCTTTATTTGTGGGGAATTAGTTGCCTCGTTGCTTGTTATGAATGGCAGAGTTGGGGATCTTTTGCACGGGGGTGGATGATTTTGCCCTTTTCACTGGTTGACAGCAGCGCTCTAGTTCTTGGTGATGAGCAGCAGCAGCAGCAGCAGCAGCGGCAGCGGCAGCACAAACCCGTCCCACACGTCCCACCGTCCCTCTTTGGAGTTTGATAATGGGTCGCCAGATATTACAGTATAATAAAATGGGATTAAAGCCGCTGCACTTTAACTCCGCTTTAACTTTTTTTTTCCCCCTCCCGCAGTCCTCATGAGTCAGCAGTGCGGAGCAGATGCCGCTTGGAAGGAAAGAAAAAAAAAAGAGTTGACACCTGCAGAGTCATGTGACCGACTGTGGCCTCTCACCTCTTGGTTTCCCCCCCCGCCCCCTCCTCCTCCCTCTGGTGCTGCGTCACGGATGCTGAGTGACTCAAAAAAAGAGAGCGAGAGAAAAAAAAAGAAAAGGCGACCGACATGCACTTTTACCTCCGCTGTGTGTGTGTGTGTGTGTGTGTGTGTGTGTGTGTGTGCGCGCGCGTCGTGTCCGCAGCTCGGCGCTCCTTGAACTGCAGCCGAGCCATCGGAGCGGAATCTCCCTGCGACTGAAAGTGTTTGAGCTGTTAAATAAATAAATACAAATAAGAAAAATTGCAGGCCTGTTTGCCCCCCCCGCTCACCACTTGCATGCTGCCACCCCGCCTGGCGTGGGAACCTCTAGCGGGACGCACATACATAATACATGGTTGGAAAAATGGGAGCGTCAGGGGAGCACGGGAAGCCGGCGTGGCGACGGCAGGCCGGGTCGGCAGGGGCCGGGTCGGCATCAGCGCTCGCAACTGACAGTTTATTGCTGTAATGGCTTCTGTTCCTGAAGGTTTAAGTCACTTAGGGAACTTTTTTTATGCTCCGTCCTCGCATCACGACTGTCAACACAGAGCGCTTCCTGCTGGTCGCTGGTGCCAGAAACTCTCTGCTGACGATGTCTCCTCCTCTTTCCTCCTCCTCCCCCCTCCCCCCTCCGCCCCCCTCTGCAGGTGATAGTGAGCTGAGGTGCTGAGAATGATGGACCATCTCAGCGAGACGTGTCTGGGCAAGGAGAACTCGGAGCTGGTCAACAGCATGGCCGAGGCCAAGGCCCCGCCGGCCAAGTTGCCCCGGCTGGAGCAGAACGGCAGCCCCCTGGGCCGGGCCCGGCTGGCCAGCAACGGCGCCAAGCTCTCCGGAGTCCCGTACAAGCCCGGCGGCCACCTGCTGAAGACCTGCCACAAGAGAGGTGAGGGAGGCGGACGCACCAGCTCGGAAACATTTAGCGGGTTTTTTTTTTTATGTGCGTCGTATTTTATTGTTGCGGTTTTTAACCTTAATAACCTTCTTCAGCCGAGAGGTCACATGACGGGAGTGTGACTCGGTTACATATCTCTCTCACACACACTCTCACACGCACACACACACACACTGTTAGACAGGGGCGACCAGACCTGCGGCAAATAAAATAATATAACTGCGTCACATGACACTTTAGACCGGGACTGCTGAGGTTCTGACGGCCCAAAGTGTTCACAGAGAAACAACTTCTGTATGGAAGGACAGAAAAATGCAGCTTTTCAAGTAGACATTGAAGAGAAAGGCACGTTTGAAAAGGAACGCTGTGAAAGCACGGCACCTCTCTAAGACTTTCTGATTGTTGATGTTTAATTAATGACACTTACACTCACACACACACACACACACACACACACACACACACACACACACACACACACAGCTAGCAGCGTCTCTCAACCTTTCATCGTTGTTTAATCACTGATCATGAGAAATATTCAGCCCCCCCCGATAACACGGAGCATTTCACCCAGCCAGCGTCCCTGCTGCACCCCCCTCCCCTCCCCTCCCACCACCACCACCACCACTACACCCCCTCCCCCTGTTTTATTCTCTGTCTGCGGGGAAACGGGTGTTTAAAAAGCAGCAGAGTCGCACTAACTTTGTGCCTCTGTGACTCAGAGAAGCACACAGGCCTGTAAATAGAGGCAGGCTATTTAAATGCACTTTAAACGGACCCCCTTCCCACACACACACACACACACACACACACACACACACACACACCGCACACCACCCACCACCCACCACCATCAAACCCCCCGCCCCCCCTTGCATGCTCTCCAAAACTCTTCAACCTTTTTTTTTTATTTTTTTTATACAATGCATCTGTATTCGTCTCACCTCAGCACACACACACACACACACACACACACACACACACCCACTTATTTGCACAGACAATGGCTAATGTGTGAGCTGCCGCAGCGCCTGGGCCCTCCTGCTCCGACAGCCAGAAGTTTGTTCCTCCTTAAAGGGCCGTTCCACCTCCAAACAGCGGCTCGACTCTCAGGACGATGACGGAGAGTTTTAATATCACCGCTCTCGTCTGCTTGGTGGGTGGGTGGGTGGGGGGAATAAACACAACTAAAAGAGAAGCGCAGAGGGCGCTGCCATCCAAAAAGCATGAAGCTCCTCTCTCTGTCTTTACGGTTATGTGTTGTGGCGGAGATGCGTTTGAGGAACGCTGCGGGTTTCTGGGTTGCTTTGCTACTTTCTGGTTGCAGTTGTAATATCAGTTGGCAGCCTCGGCCCCTTTGTTGGCCCGTTTGTTTGGCTGCGTGGGAGCTGGGGCGGGTGGGACGGGGACGGGGGGGGTTGGAGGGTGTGGCGGCGGGGTAGAGGGGTGGGGGGGGGGGCTGCGGGGAGCAGGGGAGGGTTGGAAGGCGGCGGTGCGACTCGTCCTCTGATGGCCTCTTCCTCTTATTGGTGCCTTTAATCTACGTGTTGCACTCCAGCAGAGAGGAGCCTAATTCCCCCCCTCAATCACCCTGGCCTGCCCACCCCCCACCCCCCGCCTCCCTCCTGGCTCCTCCCACTTTCTCCTTCTTTCTTTCTTTCTTTCCTTCTATCTATCTATCTATCTATCTATCTGTCTGTCTGTCTGTCTGTCTTCCTTTCCGTCTTTCTTTCTTCTTTTCCTTCCTTCCTTTTTTCTTTCTTTCTTTTTTCGTACCATCTCTCTTTCTATCTTTCTTTCCTTCTTCTTTTCCTCCCTCTTTTCTTCCTTTCTTCCTCTCTCCCTTCCTTCTGTTTTGCTCCGTTTCTTCTGCGCTGAGGTCTGCAGTGCCCCAGGTGGGGGGGGGTGGGGTTGAGGGTGGGGTTGAGGGTGGGGGGGTGGGGGGGTCGGCCCGGTGGTCCGCGGCCGCGGGCTCCTCGCCGGGCCCACGCTGGCCATTGTGTCCGAGGCCGAAACAATATTTAGCACTGCGCTCTCCGGGCTCCCTTGGAAACAAAGCCGGTATTGATCCCCCCCCCCCTTTCCCCCCCCCACCCCCCCCACCCCAAATGAACCTACACAGCACTCTTTATTGTTAGATCTTTATCTATTAAAATCAGGGGGCGGGAGCAAAGCGGCTCTTTCAGCACATTCCCTGGCATCCGTCGGCTTATTGATTGTTTTGCCAGGGCCGCGTGCGTCTTCTGGAATGCCTGGGATTGGAAAAATATTAAATGTGAATCCTTTTCTTTTTTTTTTTTTGTTTAATTATTTTTTCCGTCGGCGGGGAAGGGGGGGGTGGGGTGGTGGTGGGGGGGGGGGGGCTGCAGATGCGCAGAAATGATTTTGTTTTGTTTTATTTTATTTTTTCGCGCAGGGAAACTTCTTTATAAAGCGAGCGCCGCGAGTTCTGCTGGAGTCAGATCGAATCACGGCGCCGCTGCTTTCAGTCGGACCGAGACTCCACAAGTCCAAATTGAGTCCTTGGTGTTAAAACTTTATCAGATTTCACCGATGTTGGCGTTCCAGAATAGTTTTTTGTTTGTTTGTTTGTTTGTTTGTTTGTTTCATGGATATCTGCACCACTTCCGGTTTTTAATTCAGCACGTTGCTGAATGCAACACGAGTCTGAGCCTCTGGTCAGTTTGCCTCTTTGTGATGTCACCAGGGGCCTCACTTTCTACTCTTTCACGCCGTTATAAATGACAACGTTAAAATATCACCGCGTATGCTGCAAGTTTGAAGTGGGTTTCTGCTGTTTGTGATGCGAGAGTTGAAAACTGGGGACGTGAACTTCGGTCCAGCAGCAGCAGTAGCAGCAGCAGCAGCAGCAGCAGCAGCAGCAGCAGCAGTAGCAGCAGCAGCAGCAGCAACAGCAGCAGTAGCAGCAGTAGCAGCAGTAGTAGTAGCAGCAGTAGCAGCAGCAGCAGCAGCAGCAGCAGCAGCAGCAGTAGTACCAGCAGCAGCAGCAGCAACAGCAGCAGCAGCAGTAGTAGCAGCAGCAGCAGCAGCAGCAGCAGCAGCAACAGCAGCAGTAGTAGCAGCAGCAGCAGCAGCAGCAGCAGCAGCAGTAGCAGCAGCAGCAGCAGCAGCAGCAACAGCAGCAGTAGTAGCAGCAGCAGCAGTAGCAGCAGCAGCAGCAGCAACAGCAGCAGCAGCAGCAGCAGTAATCTCCTGATTGTTAGTGTTCAGTGATAATCCCTGACTTGCTAGTTGACCCTGGGCACCGTGTGTTTGTGTGTGTGTGTGTGTGTGTGTGTGTGTGTGTGTGTGTGTGTGTGTGTGTGTGTGCTCTGCAGGCAACATGCTGCCAGTGTTCTGCGTGGTGGAACACTATGAGAACCCCATGGACTTCGACAGCAAGGAGGAGCACGCAGAGTTCGTGCTGGTGCGCAAGGACATGCTCTTCAACCAGCTGATCGAGATGGCCCTGCTGTCGCTGGGCTACTCCCACAGCTCGGCCGCCCAGGCCAAAGGTGAGCAGCCGCAGCCGACCTTCGTCATCATCATCATCATCATCATCATCTTCTTCATCATCATTCCCATCGTTGTCTCCCAGCATCGCTCGGCCTCCCGTTTCATCTCCTTTGCACTCATTAGCGTCTTCCGCATGGCTTTTGTTTCTGACACTGCACACACACACACACGCACACACACACACACACACACACACACACACACACACACATCACAGCTGTACACACACACATGCACCCTGGGTGACCATAATAATAACCCGCTACTTGCTGATCTGAAGCCACGGTAACACATGGTGACACTGATCCCAGACTGCAGAAGCTCCGGTCCAGTGGGAGGTCACACACACACACACACACACACACACACACACACACACACACTGGCACCTACACACACATTCCCATACAGACGTGTGTGTGTGTGTGGGTACTCGTACACACAGTCTGTGTGACTGGATGTACAGGCTTAGACACACACACACACACACACACACACACTTATGCTGTATGTATTTATACACTGGCACTCTCTCACTCACTGCCATGTTGTGAGTCAGTGGGTGGGGGGGTGCAGGTGGAGGGCTCTGCTAATTGCACCGGCAGGCGGAGGGCGGCGCTCCGTCAAGGTGCCTCTTAGCGTGCACTTTTATTATGGCCTGTCCATCACACACACACACACACACACACACACACACACACACACACACACGTTTAATCGCGCGGGCCGCTGCTTTACCTCAGAAGGAATTCTTTGAATGGCTTGAACGTAGCGAGTTACATTTGCGTTAGCGATCGGCGTTGATGCTAGCTCGGCTAACTGCTTCACAAAACCGTTTCGCCATTGTGAGACTTTCATCAGACGACAAAACATTTTGCTAACCATCATTATTATTATTATTATTATTATCATTTCCCCACCTTGTCGTCTTCACCAACTTAAAGATGCTGAAGTCAGCTCAGTGCTGCTGTTGTTTTTTTTTTGTTTTTTTTTAATGATGTATTTACCACAGGTGCCACACGTTGCCCCATGTTTACATGCGTGCTTGACTGTGTGCACGTGTCCCCCCCGCAGGCCTGATTCAGGTGGGGAAGTGGAACCCGGTCCCACTGTCCTACGTGACAGACGCACCGGACGCCACGGTGGCCGACATGCTGCAGGATGTGTACCATGTGGTCACGCTCAAGATCCAGCTGCACAGGTAAGAGGCGCACGCATGCACGCTCGCACGCACACACACACACACGAAAGCATTGGTGCACGACTATGCTTAGGTGTGCACCAATTGTGTGCTGATCACACATTGCATTTTCTCCGCCCACACACAAGTGCAGACGTGACCTAATACGCACACGCGCACACGCACGCACACGCACACACATGCACGCACGCACTCACACGCTGTATCCCTTGCCAGCGGCCAGGTGCCAGTTCGCCAGTGTCCCTCTGTGTGTTTGATACAGAGAGGAGCCTTATTACTCACGCACGCACCACCCGACCTTTCCCAGGAAACGGGGGAAAACCCGTTTGATGACGAGAAACTTCCTCATCTCGTGACGCCTGGCAACCACAGAGGCCGACTCGTTTGTCAATTTGTGACCGTTAAGTGATGGGAACAGAGGCAGAAGTGGAGCTCGGCTCGGCCAAGTCTGCAGCGCGCAGACGTGACGCGAGCGACCCGCCAGATTTATTGGATTTCATTCGGTGGCCAAGAACGGAATTGCAACTTTTAATAAATGAATGTGTAAATAAATAAATAAATAAATAAACGCAGGAGCCGAGCAACAAAAAAAGCCTTCAGCGACTAAAAAAACTACAGCGGCCGATCAACTGCTGCCTGAACTGCTTTGGCTACTTTAATATGTGTAGTTCTTCCTACGGCAGACGAGTTAAAACGCCTCCAACGTGTGTACGTGACAACTTTTATAGGCACCGGGCAAACACACAAAAGGCCGTCAAGCTAAAAATTAGCGACGACGGTGTGTTAGCCCTCGTCTTTTCCACATCTGCCCGCGTTTGTTTGCCAAGTTGCATGTACAGGGCTTCATTGTGTTTGCACAGTAAAAGTATACAGACATTTATAGGCAAGCAGACGCACACACACACACACACACACACACACACACACACACACACACACACAGGTGTGACAAAGCTAACAAGCTAGGGCCTGGCTACAGTAAGTGAGGCTAGCTCACCTCTCCGCCAATGTTTGTTAAATGCAGCTTTGTACGTGTGAGGCTTGACTGTGTCAGGGCGAGAGAGCACACACGTTTATGTGCCCCGCACAAACGCACACCCACACACACGCACTCACAAAAGGCTAACAAGCTAACTCTCACTGCAGAGAGTGGCACTAGCTTGTCTCTTTTCCACCACTCGCCACGTTGTTTGCTAAATGCTAGTTTGTAGGTGTGAGAGCATATGAACATTTATAGGCTAGCGGGGGACACGCGCGCGCACGCGCGCGCACACACACACACACACACACACACACACACACACACACACACACACACACACACACACACACACACACACACAGGAGGACCAGCCAAGTGGTGATGCTGTGGAGACTCCCACCAGCTGCTGTTCTCCTCTACCTCGCTCGTCCTTCTTCCCCCCTCTTGTACTTCCCCTCCCTCCCTTCTGCTGCACCACCCACTTCAATGCCACACACACACACACACACGCACACTGATGGGCACAGTACAGGGGGTTGTGTGTTTATTTCCGGCATGCTAGCCCTGGATGCTCGTCTCTCCTCCTTCCTGCCTGCTCCTGCTCACTTCTGCCTCCCCAGAGGCTCCATCGTAGCCGGAGCAGCTTAAGGTGTTCTGGAAAACCCATTGTTTGCGTGTGTGTGTGTGTGTGTGTGTGTGTGTGTGCAAGCAGATGTTAGCCTTGACCAGTGCATGCATCGTCCTCTCTGCTGCTGCTCTCCTGTTAGCTCCCTGCTCCTAGCGCTTCCAAAACACTAACTGCTGGATTTATGGATGTACACACACACACACACACACACACACACACACACACACACGCGCGCACACAGTATTTTCACGCATTCCGCTCGCCACCCAGCTCCCTCACAGCTCTGCCTGTCAGGTGTCGAGGCAGGCAAAAAAATAAATAAAAATAAAAAGCTATCTAGCTCTCGACCCGTTCGCGCCGCCTGCGAGAAATCAAACATATGTCTGGCGGCGTGCGTGAAGCGTTTTATTCAGAGTGAAGCGCGTGCACCCCCTCCCTCCCCCCCCACACACGTAAACACGTTTCTCTCCATTTGCAAAGGCGCGAGCGAGCCAGAGGCGGGAAGCGTTGCCCAGGTGGAGGCCCTGCAGTGCAGCGCCAGAGCCAATCTGTCTGATCCTTAAATCTAGCTTCATATACACAAGTATATGTGTATATATATGTATATACACATATACTTGTGTATATGTATTGCAATGTCACCCTGGCTATTGTGTTCTACCTGCCCCCACACTCACCACACCCAGCCGCTGACGCCTGGGAGCGTCACACAGTCGCCACATGCAGCTGATGTATAATTCATGCATCAATCCAGCAGATGTGTTGTATAAAGTAATTAACTAATCAGAACAATCAGGAGAGAGAGACAGAGAGAGGGAGGGAGGGAGGGAGGGAGGGAGGGAGTATATGAGAAAGGGGGAGGGGGTGAGGCAGAGAGAGGGGTGGGGGGGG
>NW_027466141.1:0-12500 GCF_046127955.1 Nelusetta ayraudi | reverse complement strand
TCCGTGTGTCTGCTAGCCGCTGCTGCTAGCCGCTGCTGCTAGCCGCGGCTGCTAGCCGCTGCTGCTAGCCGCTGCTAGCCTCGCAGCCTGCAGCCTGTCACGCGCTCTACCAGGAGACTTCCTGCTTTTTCTCCCCGGTAAACACGAGCCAATCGGTCGTGAATCTCTGAGCCCGGCTGAAAAGAGCGCCTCCTACTGGGCTTTGGCTGCGACTGAGGGAAGCGTTGCCTTTGTAAAGAGAAGCGTGCAGCCCGGCGTCACATCTCCGTCCATCTCCGCTCGCCTTGTCCAAACGTGGCTGCCGCGGTGCGTGTTGACATGTGTTCCTCAGCGGGGGGTCGGGGGGTGTGGTGGGTTCTGGTTGGCTCCCGCTGACCCGACCCCCCCCCCCCACCACCACCACCGAACCCCTCTCCTCCCCCTGCATGTTTGAACAGAGAGGTGAGAGCGGATCAAAGCGTTCTGACCAGTCAGAGTGAAGCTAGCGAGCGAGTGGGAGGGAGGGAGGGGAAAGGGGGCGTGGCAGGAGGAGGAGGAGGAGAGTTTGGGGGGGGGGGGGGTGAGAAGTTTGGCATCTCTTTAGGATTAGTGTCGCCTTGATATTCTGCTGCATAATCCTCCAGCGCCTGGAGAGACGAGGTTAACAAATGAGGGAAATCGCAGCGAGAGTCAGACGAGGATCGGCTCACCTTGGAGCAGCGAGGGAGGGAGGGAGGGAGGCCGGTGGTCGGGGGTGGTGGTGGTGGTGGTGGTGGGGGGGGTCATTTTGTAAAATGGCGCCTTTGTCTGGGGGCTTGTCAAACATTTAGATTCATTCTTTTGTAGCCGGCAAGTCGGCCTTTTGTGTGTTTGGCCTACAAACGGCACGAGGGGATGAGCTGGCGGGGGAGGAGCCAAGTCGAGTCTGACCTGCTCTGGCTCGGCTCGGCCCGGCTCTTCCCGGCTCTTCTCGGCTCTTCTCGGCTCGGCTCTTCCTGGCTCGGCTCGGCTCGGCTCACGTCGCCCGGCAGGCGGAAGCTCTCGGCGGTACATCTGCCCCATCTCTTTGGGAGGGGACACCACCACCACCACCACCACCACCACAGCTCAGCAGTGATTGGCTGCGGTCGAGTTCACGTCCAACCCCCTATGATGCACACATTATTATTTTATTTTTTACAGAATATTGTGCTCGAAAATTTCGAATGAAATTTGAATCCGACTCAAAAGTTGATTCTGTCCAGCACACCTGAAATAAATCTTTCCACACGCAGTGTTGACAAACTTGACAAACACGGAAATGCAAAATGCTGCATTTCCGTGTTTTGACAGCGTTTTTAGCCAAAAGAAAAAAAAGAAAAAAACAAACCAAATTCAAGCTACGGACCAGAATGGTGCCAGCCAGCGCTCCTCTCTGCCGCCACGCAGGCTTTTATTCGCACTTCTCCGTGAACAGACGCACCACATATGAACACATGAACTGGTAACACAACTGCAAGGACAGTTTGTGGTTCAGTGGTGTTAGCCTCGCTCAGCTAATCAGGCTAATTTGCTGTCTGTTTGCCGTGAAGCTCAGCAGCTTCCACGCTCACAGAAACTATGGCAACAAACGAGCCCCGGCGAAGCCCCCCCCCCCCCACACACACACACACCTCCCCCTCGCCTGCCATTGCCGACCCACACGTCCCCGCCGCCGCCACCCCTTACTGCCCCCTCTCCCCCCCGCTGTTGGCTCTGGCTGGGCGGCCCCTGATGCACCAGCTGCTGCGTTGCGTAGCAGCAAATCGTCGTGGAAATGCCATCTTCGCTGGTCTCTGCCATCTCGGCTGCCAGTCGCTGCCTCTGCGTGTGTGTGTGTGTGTGTCTGTGGTGTGTGTGTGTGAGAGAGAGAGAGAGAGAGAGAGAGAGTGTGTACGTGTACATGACATGTGGGTGCATGCATGTGTGTGATTGTCTGCAGGGTTGGTGCGTCACACACCAATTCTGGCTGCTTGCTACCTACTGTACTGACTTACCACACACACACACACACATGTACACACTTGTGCATGCATGCATGCATGCACCCACCCACCCACGCTCTCACACACGCAATGTTCTTGCGTCGCTCTCTGCCTGCCTCACATGATGGGAAGTGGAGTCGATGTGAGGGACAGATAGTCGCCCAGTGCCACTTCCTGGTCTTGCTGATAAGCCCAGTGTGCTGCAGATGGCTATCACTTAAAGGGTCCATACACACACACACACACACACACACACACACACAGACTTTCAGACACACTGGCACTGGCACGCTAGCATGCACACAAACACAGTGGTGCTACCTGTTGACAAGCCTTAGCGCAGCCCCCCCGCCGGCACCGCAGTGGCTGCCGAGCCTCTGCTTATCTGCTTGATTTCACTGAGTGTGTGTGTGTGCGACTGTGTGTGTGTGTGTGTGTGTGCGTGTGTGACAGAGTAGTGGGGAGCACGAGATGGAGAATAGGTGTGTGTGTGTGTGTGTGTGTGTGTGTGTGTGTGTGTGTGTGTGTGTGTGTGTGCGTTGTTTAGTTCCCTCTTACTAGCAGGGCCCCCTGTGAGAGGAGGAGTGATGTATTGAGGGAGAGGGCTGATTAATGAGGAGCGTTTATTAGAACATCTGTGTCAAAGATGGCGGAGGGTAGGGGGAGGGGGAGGGGGAGGAGCGGGGGTGGAGCCGAGGGACAGAGGGAAAGAGGGAGGGGCCTCTCGTTTTGTCGGCTGGAGCCGCCGTAGCCCAGATATGCTGTGAATGCAGCGTGTCAGCGCTTCGTTACCCGATTGAAAGAGTTCAGACCTCCCGGCCTGCAGGTGTCGCTGCTCCGGCCTCCCGCCAGCCACACCGTGGCAGTTGGACTGATGAGACAGTCAGCTTTTCAAGGCCGGGGACCTTGCATACACGCTTCTCACTGGGCGTACGGACGATTGTTAGCTATGCCCCGACGTAGCGAGCAAGGGATTGAAACCGGTGTTCCTCCTATTGTTGTTCTCTGATTGTGCCGTCAGTCTAAGCGGGCCGTTAAGACTCACTTCCTGTTTGCAGTCGTGTCGTCGTGTTCAGCATCTGTTCAGTCATGGTGTCAGAGTTTTGCTTGGAGGTTTTTCTCGCGACGTTGCTCTGAATTTGTGTCAGAATGACGACGTTCGTCCCAAAATACCAAGAGGAGTTGTTGCAGGTTTCATGTGTGTAGGACGTTTTGGTAGCAGTGACACAAACCAACCCCTAGCCAGGAGGCTACGGTGGACACGTCGGAGACAAACCACGGGCTCGTGGGCGACAACAGACGATGCTGGGTTTTTCTTTCCTCCTCGGGTGTTCAGTTGCAAGTCTTCCTCTGCGTGAACTTCCACAACGCTTGCGAGAGTCATTAAATGTCACTTGAGCCTCCGTCAACTTTTTTTTTTCTATGTATGTATATATATATATATATATATTTATATTGCCGAGTAGCACTTAGCGGGTGAAATTTCAATTTTGGATGAACTTTGGGTCTCCAGCCGGGTTTGGCTTCTTTCTTCTGAGCAGAAGAGCACGATGATTATTTGCAGAGAAGGAGCTGCTTCATGAGCGAGCGCGCCGCGGCGTTGCCACTTCGCCGCTAACCGAAACCTGAACTCGGGTCGGGACCGCTGGTGAATGATGGCTTTTCAGCAGACCTATAAAAGACGCCTTTGTCACTCCTAACGGAGACCTTTTCACCCTCCTGCTCCTTACAATGACGGCGCGATACAAATTCACACACCGTTGGCAACGTGACTCCGGCCTCACTTGTGCATATTTGATTTGGCCAATAAAGTATCGGTGATAGTGAATCAGCCTCTTGGTTTGGCGTGTCCAAGCCCCCGCGGTGATGTTGCCAGGGACTGAACACTTTGCTTCCGACCGTCATCAGAATCGGAGTCAGAATCAGAATCAGCTCTATGGACCAGGTTTGTACTGGCCCAAACAAGCAATTTGACTCCGGTTTATTCTCTATTCTGCTACTTAGGTTAAAACAGAAGAAGTAAGGAGTCAGGGTAAACAATGTGCAACAGAAGTCTAAATAAACTGGAAACAGTGTGCAGCTCGGTGGAGGAAAAGAGGATCTATATACAAATCTACATGGCATATAGAAATAGATATAATAGATATATACAGATATATATATAGATATAGATATGCAAGTATTCAATGTCAATGTGCACATATGCCTAAAAAAATACCTAAACATAAAGAAATATATACAAGTCTGTTATACCTACATATAAGAAATACATACAAGTCTCCATATGTATGCCCTGTTACAGTGAAGGGAGAGGGAATGTACAGTTTAGTGCAGTCATGCAATGTAGACACCAATGATTCACATTGGAATGAACCCAGCCGTCCCGAGATGCTACAGGCCTGCTGCTGGCCGGACTGGTGAGCCTGTGATTGGTGGCACCGTGAGTTGGGAACACTTTAGGTTTAGGTTTAGGTTTAGTTTGAGTTTGAGTTTGTTTTAAACCACACAGTTTGCATGACACGCTACATTTTTTGAGTGTGTGAAACGAGAATCCACACTTCTGAACCTGACCGGAGGACTTTTTCTGTATGGAGAACCACCATGCATGGCTATTCTTGCATGCACGCTAGCTAGTATTTGCATCTGCCAGCTGGCCAGCTGGCCAGCTAGCTCGTTCTAATTAGCCCCTCAACATTTGCGGCCTGTGTGTGTGTGTGTGTGTGTGTGTGTGTTTGGGTTTAGTTTGCATGTGATGAATGGCCGTGTTTACTGTGGAACATTGAGGCGTCTTCAGATCCTTGACCACTTTTAAAAAAAAAAATGCGCCTCAGATATGGCAGCTAGCGTCAGCGGCGGGCGCGAACTGGGGCAGCGCCGCCCTGGCAGGATTAGACGAGCCACACACGAAGCCTCACCGCTAACTAAAGTGTGCAATTTGGAGCACAGTGTTTGTCTCCTCTAAGTTGCCTCTTAATTCTCGGCATCTAGGTCAGTCGGCGTGCGAGCTGGGAAACTCTGAGACTTCTGAACAACCCTCGTGCGCTCTCATTGGTCCAGAAGCATGCGCTAAATAGGTTTTGTCACAAGAAGATAAACGATGCTGACGGGAGGAAGTTTACCAGAAGAATCATAAATACTCTGTTTTTATCCCCCCCCCCCCACCCCCACCCCCCAGGTCTTATCTCCAGAGCGATTTTGACCGTCTGGGTTGTTTCACTGCGAGTTGTTGCCCAGTGTTGAAGTTTTTTTTTTTACTGGTATCGCCCTCTGCCTTTGCTCAAACCTAATGGAACTAATTCAAAAGGCTCTTAGCTCAGAACCAGAGCGCCCTGAGCTCTTCCTCTGAGAAACTTTATTCCCCCCCCACCCTCAGCGTCATGACAGCTTTTACTTATGGACGAGGGGCATTTACTTACATAAGGACAGGATGTAAAGTCAGATGTCACGTTTGAGTCGTCTGTGATGCTGCGCAGTCCCGCTTCTTCTCTCAGCGCCGGAATGAGCCGGCGGCTGTCAGAACCTAAGCCTTCAACCCTTCAGTTCTGGGAATCAGCCTTTTGTGATGTCACAGAGGGCTCTCCCAGGGTAGCGACCACACCTCCAGCCGAGCCGGGCTATGACTCCGAGTCGAAAAGCTTTTGCTGCAGGCTGTGAACAGAGGGCTAACGCGCGCTGTCTTTTCCTGAGGTTTTGAATATTTCATGGTGCAAAGGCTGCTGGGAAAGTGAGGGCCTGAGATGTGAGGCGGACCTGGGGAGCTTGAAAGGTTTGCGTCTCGCTGGGCTGCAGGAAGAGTCGCAGGCGGCCGCCGGCCAATAAAAAAAGCGAGGCTCTGACTTTAATTGAACCGCCCCTGGCGGCTGATTGGCTGGCGGCTGGGGAGGAGGCGCGGCCGGGGCCGCCTTGTTGTCTTTGGCGTCGTGAGCAACGTCAGCGTCGGGGGTCAATAGTGCAGAGTGGCGTTGACCTTCCCAGCCTCCGTTTGAGCAGAACGTGTCTCAGTGTGTGTGTGTGTGTGTATGTGTCACACACACACACACACACGCACACACACACGCACACACACACACTCACACTCATGCTCTGCCAGAAGGTGCCCCCCACCCTCTCCCCCCTCCGCCGTCCCTCTGAAGCGCATACATTATAAAGAAATGATAAAGATGGCATACCTGTAATTTGAAAACAGATGGTTGGCTTCCTTTGAATATTTATAACAATCAAAAACAATTTCTGCTGCATCGCACTCGTCTCGCCCGCAGGCCGCCAAGGTGTCGACACATTCATTTTAATGAAACTAGAGAGAGGGGGGGGGGGGAGGAGGAGGAGGAGGAGGGATAGTTGGTGAGGGGGGGAGAAAGAAAAAAACACAACAGCAACCACCGTGGCTCCTTGTTTACGTGAGGCGGGCGAACGTAGGGCAGCCGAGGAGGAGGAAGAGGAGGAGGAAGAGGAGGAGGAAGAGGAAGAGGAGGAGGGAAGAGGAGGAGGGAGGAGGAGGAAGAGGAGGGAGGAGGAGGGAAGAGGAGGAAGAGGAGGAGGGAGGAGCAGGAAGAGGAGGAGGAGGAGGAAGAGGAGGAGGGAGGAGGAGGAGGCCCGACGGCCCCCGCCGCCGTGGTTCCGCTCGGCCCGGGCGCTCCTTGCCTCTTGAAGTCGTTCTTCTTCACCAGATTGTGTAAATAAAGAGCGGGAAAATAAAAGA
This sequence comes from Nelusetta ayraudi, assembly GCF_046127955.1. Taxonomy (NCBI): domain Eukaryota; kingdom Metazoa; phylum Chordata; class Actinopteri; order Tetraodontiformes; family Monacanthidae; genus Nelusetta; species Nelusetta ayraudi. The sequence continues at coordinate 5,819 of NW_027466141.1, read as the reverse complement.
GGCTCCAGTCTGTTTGCGTGGCCCGACTCCCCAGATGCTCTTATTAGATGAGGAGCTATCTGCCGCTCTGAAGGTATGGAACCCCCCGGCCCCCCTCCCTCCTCCCCCCTCCTCCATCCGCTTGATGTGTCTGCGCTCTGCGCGACTCGCGCGGCGTTTTTTTCCCTCTTTTTTTTTTTTTTTTTCCGCGTAAAACAAAAAAGAAAAAAGAAAAAAGCCGAACGTTCAAACAAACTCAGCAGCATTTGATAAAAAAAAAAAAAGAGAAAGAAAACATTCTAAAGGAACAGATAAAGCCTTGTTTGATTTGCTTTCTCTTCAGAAGAGGGGATCCAAAAAAACTTGTGCATGTGTGATTCTCCCCGCTGCGCCGCCGCCGCCGCCGCCGCCGCCGCCGCCGCTATCTCTCATTTGTTTTGACAAGCCGCCGCGTTGCTGCATGTCGCACCGGCTTTTAATATTATGTCTGCAAAAAAAAAAAAAAAAAAGCAACATTTTGTCACTCTCTCTCTCCCAACAATGACAATCTAAAGTCTCTCCCCCCCCCCTCCCCCTCTGCCCTCCCCCACTGTCCTCCCTCCCCTCCTCCCCCCTTCTTGTCCTCTCTCCCTCTCAATCAATCTCTCTCTTTCAGAGTATGATTTCCTCCATTGTCAACAGCACTTACTATGCAAATGTGTCGGCGGCAAAGTGTCAGGAATTTGGGCGCTGGTATAAACATTTCAAGAAGACAAAAGATATGATGGGTAAGCAAAAAACGGCGAGAGAGAGAGAGAGCGAAAGAGAGAGAGAGAGAGAGAGGCACGCACACTTTTGTCTCTCTACACACGCACGCACGCACACATTAGTTGCCGTTACAATATGTTCCCTCTTTGTCTCTTTGCGCGGCTGCAGAATGCATTTTTATCCTGTCATCTAATAATTTAACACCGCCGCTCGTTTCCGCACGGCGGCGGAACAAAGTGTTTATCTCTGATTTAACGCCGCTCGCATGCGACGCCGCAAAGGCCTCGGCGGCGGCGGCAGGGGCCGCAGCAGCAGCAGCAGCAGCAGCAGCAGCAGCAGCAGCAGCAGCAACCTGAGGGAAAAAACCCACTGGAGTCGGTGGCGGTGGTGGTGGCGGTGGCGGCGGGGGGGTGGGGGGGACAAAGAGGCAGTGATGGTCCAGCGGCCGCAGCCTGGCCTGAAACTCAATTAGATCTTCTTATCGAGCCGCACATAACGCCGCATGCTTTATATTATCAGACGTTGCCAGGGGTGGGGGGTGGGGGTGGGGGGGTGGAGGGGTGGGGAGGGGATTGAAAGGGTAGGAAGGACAATAAAAAAGAAAAAAACAAAATTAAAAAACAAAAAAAAAAGAAATCCCCTTTGACCCGGGAGGAAATGATGTTATATGATGTCACAGTAGATAGGACCGACAGGATTCCTGTGTGTGATGAGGAGATATTAGCTGCCGCAATCTGCTCAACCATCTCTGCTGTTAGCCGGCGAGCGAGCGAGCAGATATTACATCAAAAATGTTTTCACGGCCTTCATGCAAATGGCTTGTTGTGATCGTATCTTATCAGATGTTCTCTCCTCCTCCTCCTTCTTTTTCTTTTTCTTCATCTTCTCCTTCCTTTTCTCCTTCATCTTCTCCTCCTCTTCCTCCTCCTCCTCCTCCTCCTTCACGTAAAGCGGCGCTACAGGGCGGAACGACGTTCATTCCCTGAACAAACCTGCTGTAGCCGCTCGCTGCGTGTCGCCTCGCGTACTCCTACACACTCTCCGTCACAATTGTGTTTGTTGTTTTGTTTTTCCCCCTCTCCCTGTCTCTCCCTGTCTCTCTCTCTGTCTCTGTCTCTCTCTCTCTCTCCCTCTTCCCCTCCCTCTGAACCAGAGAGGATGTGGCGGGCTCAGCTGCCAGAGTGGCCTTTGCCACGCCGCCGTTTTAAATGTCATATCTCTGCTTAGCTGGAGTGGCAGAGCGCTACTTTAGACAGGAGGAGGAGGAGGAGGAGGAGGAGGAGGAGGGGGGGGAGAAGCCTTAACCCCGGTGTTTCCTTCTCTAACATCTCTACACTCTTTGCTGTGAATGTGTGTGTGTGTTTGTGTGTGTGTGTGTGTGTGTGTGTGTGTGTGTGTGTGTTCATGCGCCGCCCTCGGACCGTGCAGGCATGCGCCAGACCTCCCAGCTGGAGGGCTACCTGGGGACGTGTGTCCTCCGAGAGAGCCCGCGTGCCAATGCACTAGGTACGTCTCGCACGGTGGTCACACACACACACACACACACACACACACACACACACACACACACACACACACACGGCTGCATGGTACTCTTTTCCTCTCCCCCTGGGGGCTGCGGGGGGGAAGGGGGGGCGAGGCTACGCAGACTTGAGGACAATCAGCCTCAAACGCTGCGACCGAGGTCTAAATTGAGAGCTTTAACCCTGCAATTTAGTCAACAAGTCGTGTTTTTTTCCATAACGAGTGTCTGCGGGAAAAGATTTGGAGAGATTTACGGCGCGACAGAGTCCTTAATGCCGCAACAGACGAGCGATAAATCACTCCTCTGTCTAAATCTCAATTAGAGAAAGCCGTAATCTTAATCTGGAAACGCAGCCGCAGTAAAGTCGAAAACCCAATTAAACTGACATAAACTTCCAGCGAGATCACTCCCAACTTTGAAAAATTCAAAGATGACGTTTTGAAGATCGGCGGCCGTCTGATAGCGGCGCGCTTTGTCCCGGGGCAAACCCCTGCGGTTCCGAGCGAGGGTCCCTGTGGCCTCCCAGAACCCAGGAGTAAACTTCATCACCAATGGAAGTCCTTCCGGAGGAAAGCTTGAATGAAAAAGGTCACGTGTTGCCTGCCATTCATCACCTGGAAGCAAAGTGTGTGGCAGTTTTTTTTAATTTTTTTTTTTTTTATCAGTTTTACCAATTTGATGATTTTGTTTGGCTTCAGTGTCAGGATTTTTTTTTTTTTAACAAACCGCACCAACGAAATGCAAAAAGAAACAAAAACAAAAAACTTTTACTCTAAAGGTTTTTGTCCATAAACCCCCAAAGAACTCCATACAAACCATTTTTAAAATAAATGAATCAATAATTGCATTCATTTCATTATAATACAACTTTTCGTCCAGTCGCCTGACCCCCCCCCCCCCCCCCCTGTGAACCAACTGCACCACTGCAGGAAACTGCCCTCAGATCGCGACGAGCTGCCGCTGCGCTCAGGTATTGGGAAGCAGGTAAACAGACAAATGAAAGGTTCAACCCAGCAATTTAGTCAACAACTTCTGTGGGTTTTTTCCATAAAGAGCATGTGGAAAGATTTAGAGCCAGACGCAGCGACAGACGAGCGGTAAATCACTCCTCTCTCCTCAGCTCAATTAAAGACCGAGTGGTAATCTTAATCTGAAATAACACAGCCAGTGCGGTGGAGTCAGAGTGCAAGTCTAATGACCTTCGACAAGATCACCTCCCACTTTTGGAAAGTTGAAGGTGACGTTTGATCGCCGACAACCAGCCCCACTTCTCCCACTGGGGTGAGGGGGGGGGGGGATTCCCCGTGGCCCGATTGGGGGGGTCCCTGTGGCCTCCCAGAACCCCCAGAAACACTTTCACCATCAATCAAAGCTTTCCAAAAGTGCAGAAACAACGGAGCTGTCAATCATCTCCTGAGCGACTGACTTCCTGTTCTGCCTCCACTTGATCATCCAGAGATTCAATTCTTTCTGACAGAAAAAAAAAAAAAAAATCCACATTTTGAATCCGCTGCCCTGATTTGAATGATCTTGTCAAGTTCACGACCTTTTTAGAAACTTTTCCATGCCTGCCGAGCCCCTGAACGCCGCTTGACCGTTGATGAGATGTTTGAATGCAGGAGAGCAGAGAGTGGCCGCGTCGTCCGCTGGGCCTCCAGGAAGCGGCCTTAGCCCCGACAGGCCCGCCACAGCGCCGCTCGGCCGGGCCGAGGCGCAGCGGCGTTCCCGACTCCCGGCGAGCGCCGCCTCTCTTGTCCCGACGACAAAATCCAGGAAGAGTTGGGTCACTTTTCTTTTCTTTTTTTCTTTTTTTTTCTCCCCCCCATCCCCCCCCCCACCCCCCAACATCTCTACTTCTCCTCCGGCCTTTCTTCTCCGCTGCGCTCTCACTGCGGCGACGCCGCGCCGGCAGTGCGCACACACACACACACACACACGCACGCTCACACATGGACACGCGCTCCCTCCCCTTCCCCTCTCCCGTAGCCCACATCCCATTCCCATTGTGCGTTTAATCCGGGCTCTTTTGTGGCAGGATTCCACACGAGGACTGACGCTTCTGTGGCAGCCTCTTTCTCCCAGGGCCTGCCATGCTCCTCTGTCACCCCTTCTCTTTTCAATTTGCATGGAAATGCCTGCGTGTGTGTGTGTGTGCGTGCGTGTGTTGCGAGCATGCCCCCCAGCAGTCTGTGCAAGCCAGCATATGCGCACACACACACACACACACAAACACGTATGTATTCACATAGGAGTGAATAGACTTGCCATACCATCAGAGCCAGGGAATGCCAGGGATTATGGGAAGAGATGTGATTATTCCCCAGATTTTTTTTTTTTTTTCTTTTGCATGTGTGTGTGTGTGATTTTTTTTTTTTCTTCTTCTGCCCCCCAACCCCCCGTCCCCCTCCCCCCCCCACCCCCCCCAACCCCCAAACCTCCCTCCGCATCATTTGTTTTCGACAAACACTCAATAGAGCCGTCTTGGCCGTGCAGGATTTTTTCTCTCTTGTTTTGTGCTCGCTGTCAGTTAAGAAACAGGCGTCTCGAACGCCACGATTATTGTGGGTATTTTTGGAAAACGTCCACATACTTAATCTTTCATCTTCCGGGGGAGAGGAGAAAAAAAATAATCATCTCACGGAAGAAGAAGAAGAAGAAGAAGAAGAAGAAGAAGACCCCCACCTACTCTCCTCTCTCCCCCCCCCCCCAACAGCAATTTACTCTTTTTCTACATTTTCATACGCTTGTCTGTGGGATGTGGAGGCCGTTGCGTCTGAAGCGCCGTTGATGTTTTGCTGCGCGTATGAATTCCGAAACGCTGCCCCCTCACTCTCTTTCTCACACTCACACACACACACACACACACACACACACACTCAAAGCCGCAGCATATGTGTATTTCTCGACGAGAGAGAGCGAGAGAGAGAGAGAGAGAGAGAGAGAGAGAACGGAAACCTGAAAAAACAGAAAACAAAAAACATTTTGCTCCTCCAAACGCTCATTCACTTTGCTGTGGGTAGCACTTTGAATGCTAAATCATTGTTTTCATCCCCCCCTAAGCACATAATTTAAACCTGCCTTAAAAAATATTCCAGAGCAGCCATTATGGACTTAAAGATTCCCAAAGCAGAAAAGATGCCGCAAAACCCTCCGAAATGCCATTAAACGACGGCACATAGATGCCCCCCCCCAACCCCACCCCGCCCCCACCCCCCTCCCGCTGTCCCCCAGTTCAAATGAGGTCTGCGCTAATGGAGGCGCTAACTAACTTTTGTCACAAAACGGCCTGGACAGCTCAGCCTGAGCTCGTGTTCCTTGTTTTACAATTAACGATATGAGGGAAGTACGAGATTAATCGGCAGTGACACACACACACACACACACACACACACACACACACACACACAGTGAGTCCAAGCGTCTATGCATTCTTTGCTTCCCCTCCGCATGATGACGCCTTGAACTTAATTTGCTGAAGAGGGCCTGACTTGTGGGAGACGCAGGTCAGGCGCACAATGGAGCTCTTATCTCTCCTCATCTTCTCTTCCCCCCCCTCCCCCCCACCCCG